>NC_056748.1:1091913217-1092062809 GCF_019279795.1 Protopterus annectens | reverse complement strand
CATCTATCAGTGCTACTGCTAACTAACATTTATGCTATTGTCACATCTCCTATCAGTTCTACGACTGCCCTTATCTAACATTTAACTTATTGTCACATCTACTATTAGTACTACTACTGCTAACATTTACCTTATTGTCACATCAGTACTACTACTACTTACTAACATTTACCTTATTGTCACAACTACTATCAGTACTACTACTGTTAACTAACATTTACCTTATTGTCACATTTACTATTAGTACTACTATTCCTGTTACCTAGCATTTACCTTATCGCCACATCTATCAGTGCTACTACTGCTAACATTTACTTTATTATCACATCTACTATCAGTGCTACTACTGCTTTTATCTAACATTTAACTAATTTTTACATGTCCTATTAGTGGTACTGCTGCTGTTAACTCACATTTGCCTTATTGGTTCATAGGTTCATAGGTTAGTACTAGGCTAACTGCCCTTGCGAGTCATTGTAAGCCTAGCCAATTATCCCTTGTGTGACTCAAAGCCTGCACCTTGTGTTTGTAAGGCAAACACCTTAACCATTAGGCCACCCTCCAAACCCAACTACTAACTTATTGTCACATCTACTACCACTACTACTAATGCCGTTAACTAACTTTTACCTTATTGTCACATCTACTATCAGTACTACTTCTGCTGTTAAATAAAATTTACCTTATTGTCAAATCCACTAACATCTATTGTCAGTGCTACTACTTCTGTTAACTAACATTTACGTTATTGCAACATCTACTTTGAGTACTGCTACTGCTGTTAACTAGCTTTTACATTATTGTCACATCTACTATTAATACTACTACTGCTAACTAACATTAACTTTATTGACAAATGCACTGTCAGTGCTGCTACTGCTTTTAATTAACATTTACCTTATTGTCAAATATCCGCGGTAGTGGTGCTGCGGTAGCGTTGTCTCCTCACAGGAAGACGTTGTCCCGTTCAATTTTCAGCTAGAGCGTCTTCTGTGAGGAGGCATACGTGAATGGGCGTGCCTTCGTTGAAGGTTGTGCATCAAGGCTGGTAACTCGGCATGTAAAATTCCACTAACAAACATTAGCGGATTGGAGTTCCGCTGTGGCGTCTCCTAACCGGGATAAGCCGAAAGACACAACAACAACCTTATTGTCAAATATACTATCAGTGCTACTACTGCTGTTAACTAACACTTTCCTTATTGTCACATCTACTATCCGTGCTACTACTGCTGTTAACTAACATTTACCTTATTGTCACATCTACTATCAGTACTGCTACTGCTGTTAACTAGCTTTTACATTATTGTAACATCTACTATTAGTACTACTACTACTAACTAGCATTTACCTTATTGTCACATCTGATATCAGTACTACTACTGCTAATTAGAATTTACCTTATTGTCACATCTACTATCAATACTACTACTGCTAACTAAAATTTACTTTATTGTCAAAGGTACTGTCAGTGTTGCTACTGTTTTTAATTAAACTTTACCTTATTGTCAAATATACTATCAGTGCTACTACGGCTGTTAACTAACATTTTCCTTATTGTCACATCTACTATCCGTGCTGCTGCTGCTAACTAACATTAACTTTTTGTCACATCTACTATCAGTACTAGTACTGCTGTTAACTAACATTTACCTTATTGTCACATCTACTATCAGTGTTACTACTGCTGTTAACTTTTACTTTATTGTCAAATCTACTATCAGTGCAACTGCTGTTAACTAACATTAACCGTATTGTTACATCTACTATCAGTGCTTATACTACTGCTAACTAAAATGTATATTATTGTCACATCTATTATCAGTGCTACTACTGCTAATTAACATTTACCTTATTTTCACATATACTATCAGTACTACTGCTGTGAAGTAACATTTACCTTTTTATCACATCTCATTTCAGTACTACTACTGCTGTTAACTAATGTTTACCTTATTGCCACATCTACTATCATACTACTGCTGTTAACTAACATTTACCTTATTGTCACATCTACTATCAGTGCTACTACTGCTGTTAACTAACATTTAGCTTAGTGTCACATTTACTATCAGTGCTACTTCTACTGTTAACTAACGTTTAATTAATTGTCACATGTACAATCAGTACTGCTACTGGTGTCAACTAACATTTACCTTATTGTCACATCTACTATCAGTGCTACTACTGCTAACTAACATTTAACTTATTGTCACATCTCCTATCAATGCTACTACTGCTGTTAACTAACTTTAATATACTGTTACATCTACTACCAGTACTACTAATGTCGTTAACTAACATTTACCTTGTTGTCACATCAACTATCAGTGCTACTACTACTGTAAACTAACATTTACCTTATTGTCACATCGACTATCAGTACTACTACTGCTGTTTACTAACATTTTCCATATTTTCACATCTACTAGCAGTACTTCTACTGCTAACTAAAATTTACTTTATTGTCACTTCTTTTATCAGTGCTACTACTGCTGTTAACTAGCATTTACCTGATTGTCACATCTATCAGTGCAACTACTTCTGTTAATTAACATTTACCTTATTGTCACATGTACTATCAGTGCTATTACTGCTGTTAACTAGCATTTACCTTATTGTCACATCTATCAGTGTAACTACTTCTGTTAACTAACATTTACCTTATTGTCACATGTACTATCAGTGCTATTACTGCTGTTAACTAGCATTTACCTTATTGCCACATATGCTATCAGTGCTACTACTGCTGTTAACTAGCATTTACCTTATTGTCACATCTATCAGTGCAACTACTGCTGTTAACTTACATTTACCTTATTGCCACGTATACTATCAGTGCTACTACTGCTAACTAACATTTACTTTATTGTCACATCCGCTTTCAGTGTCACTACTGCTGTTAATTTTTACTTTTTGTCACATCTACTATCAGCACTACTACTGCTGTTAAAGGGCATTAACCTTATTTTCACATCTACTATCAGTGTTACTACTGCTGTTAACTAACTTTAACCACATTGTTACATCTACTACCAATGCTACTACTGCTGTTAACTAACATTTACCATATTATCACATCCTCTATCACTACTACTGCTGTTAACTAACATTTACCTTATTGTCACAGCCAACATCAGTACTACTGCTACTGCTGTTTATTAACATTTACCTAATTGTGACATCTACAATCAGTACTACAACTGGTTTTAACTAACATTTACCTTATTGTCACATCTCTTTTCAGTGCTACTACTGCTGTTAACTAGCATTTACCTTATTGTCACATCTACTATCAGTGCTACTACTGCTAACTAACATTTAGCTTAGTGTCACATCTACAATCAGTACTACTACTGGTGTTAACTAATATTTACCTTACTGTCACATATAAATTCAGTGCTACTACTGCTGCTGTTAACTAACATTTACCTTATTGACACATCAACTATCAGTACTACTACAGTTGTTAACTAAGATTTACCTTATTGTCACATCTACTATATGTACTACTACTTCTGTTAACTAACATTTACCTCATTGTCACATCTACAATTAGTGCTACTCCTGCTGTTAACTAACATTTACCTTCTTGTCACATCTACTATAAGCACTACTGCTCTTAACTAACATTTACCTTATTGTCACATCTATCAGTGCTACTGCTAACTAACATTTACGCTATTGTCACATCTCCTATCAGTTCTACGACTGCCCTTAACTAACATTTAACTTATTGTCACATCTACTATTAGTACTACTACTGCTAACATTTACCTTATTGTCACATCAGTACTACTACTACTAACTAACATTTACCTTATTGTCACAACTACTATCAGTACTACTACTGTTAACTAACATTTACCTTATTGCCACATCTACGATCAGTACTACTATTCCTGTTAACTAGCATTTACCTTATTGCCACATCTATCAGTGCTACTACTGCTAACATTTACTTTATTGTCACATCTACTATCAGTGCTACTACTGCTTTTAACTAACATTTAACTAATTTTTACATGTCCTATCAGTGGTACTGCTGCTGTTAACTCACATTTGCCTTATTGGTTCATAGGTTCATAGGTTAGTACTAGGCTAACTGCCCTTGCGAGTCATTGTAAGCCTAGCCAATTATCCCTTGTGTGACTCAAAGCCTGCACCTTGTGTTTGTAAGGCAAACACCTTAACCATTAGGCCACCCTCCCAACCCAACTACTAACTTATTGTCACATCTACTACCACTACTACTAATGCCGTTAACTAACTTTTACCTTATTGTCACATCTACTGTCAGTACTACTACTGCTAACTAACTTTTACCTTATTGTCACATCTACTATCAGTACTACTTCTGCTGTTAAATAAAATTTACCTTATTGTCAAATCCACTATCAGTACTTCTACTTCTATCCAATATTTACCTTATTGTAACATCTACTGTCAGTGCTACTACTTCTGTTAACTAACATTTACCTTATTGCAACATCTACTATCAGTACTGCTACTGCTGTTAACTAGCTTTTACATTATTGTCACATCTACTATTAGTACTACTAATGCTGTTAACTAGCATTTACCTTATTGTCACATCTACTATTAGCTAACTAGCATTTACCTTATTGTCACATCTACTATTAATACTACTACTGCTAACTAACATACACTTTATTGTCAAAGGTAATGTCAGTGCTGCTACTGCTTTTAATTAACATTTACCTTATTGTCAACTATGCTATCAGTGCTACTACTGCTGTTAACTCACATTTTCCTTATTGTCACATCTACTATCCATGCTACTACTGCTGTTAACTAACATTTACCTTATTGTCACATCTACTATCAGTACTGCTACTGCTGTTAACTAGCTTTTACATTATTGTAATATCTACTATTAGTACTGCTACTGCTGTTAACTAGCATTTACCTTTTTGTCACATCTGCTATCAGTACTACTACTGCTAATTAGCATTTACCTTATTGTCACATCTACTATCAATGCTACTACTGCTAACTAGCATTTACTTTATTGTCAAAGGTACTGTCAGTGCTGCTAATGCTTTTAATTAACCTTTACCTTATTGTCAGGGCTGGTAACTCGGCACGTAAAAATCCACTACCAAACATTAGCGGATCAGAGTTCTGCTGTCGTGACCCCTAACTGGGATAAGCCAAAAGACACAACAACAACATTATTGTCAAATATACTATCAGTGCTACTTCTGCTAACATTTTCCTTATTGTCACATCTACTATCCATGCTACTCTTGCTTTTAACTAACATTTACCTTATTGTCACATCTACTATCAGTGCTAATACTGCTGTTAACTAGCATTTACCTTATTGTCACATCTACTATCAGTGGTAATATTGCTGTCAACAAACATTTACCTTATTGTGAAATCTACTGTCATTGCTACTACTGCTAAATAGCAGCTACTTTATTGTCACAACTATCAGCACTACTACTGTTAGCTACCATTTACCTTAATGTCACATTTGCTATCAATATTAGTACTGCTGCTAACTAACGTTTACCTTATTGTCACATCTACTGTCACTACTACTACTGTTGTTAACTAACATTTACCTTATTGTCATGTCTACAATAAGTACTACTACTGGTGTTAATTAAAATTTACCTTACTGTCACATCTACTATCAATACTACTACTGCTAACTTACATTTACTTTATTGTCAAAAGTACTGTCAGTGCTGCTACTGCTTTTAATTAACATTTACCGTATTGTCAAATATACTATCAGTGCTACTACTGCTGTTAACTAACATTTTCCTTATTGTCACATCTACTATCCGTGCTACTACTGCTAACAGTTACCTTATTGTTACATTTACTATCAGCACTACTACTGTTACTAGTGGTAAGATATTTAGTAATTTAGAGATCTGACTTGGTATCAAGTGAATGTGACATGTTTCAACTTTACAGGATGTTACAAGTACTGGAAAAACATCAATGAAATACTACACAATTTTACTAGTTAACCTGAGCTTAACTTGACTTTAAGGATATGTTATATGTTTTTTATAGAACATATATTACATTACTTTTACATACATTTTTATATACATATATATATTTCTTGAGAGACAAGTATATATATTTTTATTTTATGTATTAAATACTTGTGTTTGGAACTTGCTTGCTGTTGTCAGCTGTGGAAGTAGTAATACTTGGTTGGTTTTTAACATGACGGGTTTTTTAACTTAATAATCTTTGTTAATTGATACTCTCAATGAATATATTAGTGACGTGAGAGTATAAATATGTTAATGTAATTAGCTTTCTTAGTCTGAGGAAGTTGCTCAAAACTTGGGCGACGAAAAGCGCTTCACGTGTATTTTATTAAATTTGTGGTTTGTCTTCAGTGGTGTGTTGGATCGACTTTTTGATTTATTTAGTTTGTTTTTTCATCACCGAGTTTGTCTACTACTGTTAACAAACATTTACCTTATTGTCACATTTACTATCAGTGCTACTACTGCTTTTCACTAACATTTACCATATTGTCACATCTTCTATCAGTACTACTACTGCTAACTAGCATTTACCTCATTGTCACATCTACTATCAGTGCTAATACTGCTGTCAACTAACATTTACCTAATTGTGTCATCTACTGTCATTGCTACTACTGTTAACTAGCAGTTACCTTATTGTCACAACTATCAGCACTACTACTGTTAGCTAACATTTCCCTTATTGTCACATGTGCTATCAGTATTACTACTGCTGTTAACTAACATATACCTTATTGTCACATCTACTATCAATGCTACTACCGCTTTTAACTAGCATTTGCCTTATTGTCACATCTACTATCAGTGCTACTACTGCTAACTAGCATTTACCTTATTGTCACATCTACTGTCAGTACTACTAGTGTTGTTAACTAACATTTACCTTATTGTCACATCCACTATCACAACTACTGCTGTTAATTAACATTTACCTTATTGTCACAACTAGTATCAGTACTACTACTACTGCTGTTAAGTAATATTTACCTTATTGTCACATCTACTGTCAGTACTACTAGTGTTGTTAACTAACATTTACCTTATTGTCATATCTACTATCAGTGCTACTACTGCTAACTAATATTTACCTTATTGTCAAATCTACTATAAGTGCTACTACTGTTAACTAACATTTACCTTATTGTCACATCCACTATCACAACTACTGCTGTTAATTAACATTTACCTTATTGTCACAACTAATATCAGTACTACTACTACTGCTGTTAAGTAATATTTACCTAATTGTCACATCTACAATCAGTACTACTACTGGTGTTAACTAACATTTACCTTATTTTCACATCTCCTATAAATGCTACTACTACTTTTAACTAGAACTTACCATATTGTCACATCTACAATCAGCACTACTGCAGTCAACTAACATTTACTTTATTGTCACATCTACTATCAGTGCTACTAATGCTGTTAACTAACATTTACCTTAGTGTCACATCTACTATTAGTGCTACTACTGCTGTTAACTAACATTTACCTAATTGTCACATCTACAATGAGTACTACTACTGGTGTTAACTAACATTTACCTTACTGTCACATATACTATCAGTGCTACTACTGCTGTTATATAACATTTACCTTATTGTCACATCAACTATCAGTACTACTACCGTTGTTACCTAACATTTACCTTATTGTCACATCTACTGTCAGTGCTTATACTGCTGGTATCTAATATTTACCTTATTGTCGCATCTACTATCAGTACTTCTACTGCTGTTAACTAACATTTACCTTATTGCCACATCTTCTATCAGTGATATTACCACTGTTAATTAGAATTTAACTTATTGTCACATTTACTATCAGTGCTACTACTGCTGTTAACTAACATTTACCTAATTGTCACATCTACAATGAGTACTACTACTGGTGTTAACTAACATTTACCTTACTGTCACATATACTATCAGTGCTACTACTACTGTTATATAACATCTACCTTATTGTCACATCAACTATCAGTACTACTACCATTGTTACCTAACATTTACCTTATTGTCACATCTACTGTCAGTGCTTATACTGCTGGTATCTAATATTTACCTTATTGTCGCATCTACTATCAGTATTTCTACTGCTGTTAACTAACATTTACCTTATTGTCACATCTTCTATCAGTGATACTACCACTGTTAATTAGAATTTAACTTATTGTCACATTTACTATCAGTGCTACTACTGCTAACTAATATTTACCTTATTTTCACATCTACTTTCCATGCTATTGCTGCTAACTAACATTTACCTTATTGTCACATCTACTATCAGTGCTACTACTGCTAACTTACATTTACCTTATTGTCACATCTACTATCAGTGCTACTACTGCTAACTTACATTTACCTTATTGTCACATCTACTAGCAGTACTACTTTTACTGTTAACTAACATTAATCGTATTTTCACATCTACTAACAGTACTACTGCTGCATTTAAATGAATTTACCTTATTGTCACATCTACGATCAGTGCTACTACTGCTAACTAACATTTACCTTATTGTCATATCTATTATCACTACTACTACTGTTGCTGTTAACTAACGTTTACCTTATTGTCACATCTACTATCAGTGCCACTACTGCAGACTAACACATACCTTATTGTCTCATCTACTATCAGTGCTATTACTGCTAATTAGCATTTACCTTATTGTCACATCTACTATCAGTACTGCTACTGCTGTTAACTAACGTTTACCTTATTGTCACATCTACTATCAGTGCCACAACTGCAGACTAACACATACCTTATTGTCTCATCTACTATCAGTGCTACTACTGCTAATTAGCATTTACCTTATTGTCACATCTACTATCAGTACTACTACTGCTGTTAACTAACATTTACCTTATTATCACATCTACTATCAGTGCCACAACTGCAGACTAACACATACCTTATTGTCTCATCTACTATCAGTGCTACTACTGCTGTTAACTAACATTTACCTTCTTGTCACATCTACTATAAGTACTACTACTTCTGTTAACTGTTTACCTTATTGTCACAACTACTATCAGTGCCACTACTGCAGACTAATACATACCTTATTGTCTCATCTACTATCAGTGCTACTACTGCTGTTAATTACCATTTACCTTATTGTCACAGCTAATATCAGTACTACTGCTACTGTTGTTAACTAACATTTACCTTGTTGTCACATCTAGAATAAGTGCTACTCCTGCTGTTAACTAACATTTACCTTCTTGTCATATCTACTATAAGCACTACTGATGCTAACTAACATTTACCATATTGTCACATCTACTATCAGTGCTACTACTGCTAACTTACATTTACCTTATTGTTACATCTACTAGCAGTACTACTTTTACTGTTAACTAACATTAATCATATTTTCACATCTACTAACAGTACTACTGCTGCATTTAAATAAATTTACCTTATTGTCACATCTATGATCAGTGCTACTACTGCTAACTAACATTTACCTTATTGCCATATCTATTATCACTACTACTACTGCTGCTGTTAACTAACGTTTACCTTATTGTCACATCTACTATCAGTGCCACTACTGCAGACTAACACATACCTTATTGTCTCATCTACTATCAGTGCTATTACTGCTAATTAGCATTTACCTTATTGTCACATCTACTATCAGTACTGCTACTGCTGTTAACTAACGTTTACCTTATTGTCACATCTACTATCAGTGCCACAACTGCAGACTAACACATACCTTATTGTCTCATCTGCTATCAGTGCTACTACTGCTAACTAACATTTACCTTCTTGTCACATCTACTATAAATACTACTACTGCTGTTAACTAATGCTTACCTTATTGTCACAACTACTATCAGTGCCACTACTGCAGACTAACACATACCTTATTGTCTCATCTACTATCAGTGCTACTACTGCTGTTAATTAACATTTACCTTATTGTCACAGCTAATATCAGTACTACTGCTACTGTTGTTAACTAACATTTACCTTGTTGTCACATCTACAATAAGTGCTACTCCTGCTGTTAACTAACATTTACCTTCTTGTCATATCTACTATAAGCACTACTGCTGTTAACTAACATTTACCTTATTGTCACATCTGTCAGTGCTACTGCTAACTAGCATTTACCTTATTGTCACATCTCATATCAATTCTACTACGGCTTACTAACATTTACCTTATTGTCTCATATACTATCAGTGCTACTACTGCTGTTAACCAAAATTTACCTTATTGTCACATCTACTATTCATGCTACTACTGCTGTTAACTAACATTTATCTTATTGCCACATCTACTATCAGTGCAACTACTGCTGTTAATTAACAGTTACCTTATTGTCACATCTATCAGCACTACTACTGTTCACTAACATTTACCTTATTGTCAAATCTGCTATCATTGCTACTACTGCTAACTAACAGTAACGTTATTGTCGCATGTATCAGCACTACTACTGTTAACTTACATTTACCTTATTGTCACATCTACTATCTATGCTTCTACTGCTGTTAACTAACATATACCTTATTGCACATTTGCTATCAGTACTACTACTGCTGTTAACTAACATATACCTTATTGTCACATCTATCAATGTTACTACATCTTTTAACAAGCATTTACCTTATTGTCACATCTACTCTCAGTACTACTAGTGCCGCTAACTAGCATTTACCTTATTGTCACATCTACTATCAGTACTATGACTGCTGTTAAATAACCTTTACCTTATTTACACATCTCCTGTCAGTGATACTACTGCTGCTAATTAGGTTTTACCTTATTGTCACATTTACTATCAGTGCTACTACAGTTGTTAACTAACATTTACCTTATTGGCACATCTACTGTCAGTGCTACTACTGCTGTTAACATTTACCTTATTGTCACATCTACTATCAGTGCTATAACTGCAAACTAACACATAACGTATTGTCACATCTACTATCAGTGCTACTACTACCGTTAACTAACATTTACCTCATTGTCACATCCACTATCACATAACATTTACCTTATTGTGACAATTAATATCAGTACTACTACTACTACTGCTGTTAAGTAATATTTACCTAATTGTCACATCTACAATCAGTATTACTACTGGTGTTAACTAAAATTTACTTTATTGTCACATCTCTTATCAGTGCTACTGCTAAAGCATTTATCATATTGTCACATCTACTTTTAGTACTACTACTGCTGTTAACTAACATTAACCTTATTGTCACAACTACTATAAGCACTACTGCTGTTAACTAACATTTACCTTATTGTCACATCTACAATAAGTGCGACTACTGCTAACTAACATTTACCTTATTGTCACATCTACTATCAGTACTACTACTACTAACTAACATTTACCTTAGTGTCACATCTACTATCATTTCTACTCCTGCTGTTAACTAACATTTACCTAATTGTCACATCTACAATGAGTACTACTACTGGTGTTAACTAACATTTACCTTACTATCAAATATACTATCAGTGCTACTACTGCTAAGTAACATTTACCTTATTGTCTCATCAGCTATCAGTACTACTAGTGTTGTTAACTAACATTTACCTTATTGTCACATCTACTATCAGTATTACTACTGCTGATAACTAACATTTACCTTATTGTAACATCTACTATCAGTGCTACTATTGCTGGTAACAAATATTTACCTTACTGTCACATCTACTATCAGTACTACTACTGCTGATAACTAACATTTACCTTATTGTCACATCTCCTATCAGTGATACTACCACTGTTAACTAGCATTTAACTTATTGTCACATCTACTATCAGTACTACTACTGCTGTTAACTAACATTTAACTTATTGTCACATCCACTATCACTACTACTACTGTTAACTACCATTTACCTTATTGTCATATCTCATATCAGTACTACTGCTACTGATGTTTACTGACATTTACCTAATTGTCACATCTACAGTCAGTACTACTACTGGTTTTAACTAACATTTATCTTATTGTCACATCTCCTATCAGTGCTACTACTGCTTTTAACTAGCAGTTACCATATTGTCACATCTACTATCAGCACTACTACTGTTGGCTAACATTTACCTTATTGTCACATCTACTATCAATGCTACTACTGCTGTCAACTAACATTTAGCTTAGTGTCACATCTACTATCAGTGCTACTTTTAATGTTAACTAACATTTAATTAATTGTCACATCTACAATCAGTACTACTACTACTGTTGTTAACTAACATTTACTTTATTGAAGCATCTACTATAAGTGCTACTATTGCTGTTAAGTAACATTTACCTTATTGCCACATCTACTATCAGTAATACTGCTGCTGTTAACTAACATTTACCTTATTGTCACATCTACTATCAGTGCCACTACTGCAGACTAACACATACCTTATTGTCTCATCTACTATCAGTGCTAGTACTGCTGTTAACTAACATTTACCTTATTGTCACAGCTAATATCAGTACTACTGCTACTGCTGTTAACTAACATTTACCTTGTCACATCTACTATCAGTGCTACTACTGCTGTTAACTAACATTTACCTTATTGCCACATCTCCTATCAGTGATACTACCACTGTTAATTAGTATTTAACTCATTGTCACATTTACTAGCAGTGCTACTACTGCGGTTAACTAACATTTACCTTATTGTCACATCTACTATGATTACTACTGCTGCTAACTAACATTTTCCTTATTGTCACATCTACTGTCAGTGCTACTACTGCTAACTTACATTTACCTTGTTGTCACATCTACTATCAATACTACTTTTACTGTTAACTAACATTTACTGTATTTTTACATCTACTATCAGTACTACTGCTGCTGTTAACTAAATGTCCCTTATTGTCACATCTGTCAGTGCTACTACTGCTGTTAACTAACATTTTCCTTATTGTCACATCTATCAGTTCTACTACTGCTAATTTACATTTACCTTATTGTCACATCTACTATCAGTACTTCTTTTACTGTTAACTAACATTTACCGTATTTTCACATCTACTATCAGTACTACTACTGCTGTTAACTAACATTTACATTATTGAAACATCTACTATCAGTGCTACTACTGCTAACTTACATTTACCTTATTGTCACTTCTACTATAAGTTCTACTTTTACTGTTAACTATCATTTACCATATTTTCACATCTACTTTCAAGACTACTGCTGCTGTTAACTAAAAGTTGAATAAATAAATCCTGTCTTGTTGTAGGTTAGCGCTCGGGTCTATAAAGGAAGAAGTAATCCAATAAAACAAATGACTGGACCCAAGCGTTAGCAGGTGCTGCTACTTCAAAGATATAAAATCCAACAAGGACACTGTGAGACAAGTGTGAAAAAAACCCACTATTTATTCCAGAAGATTAGATAAGCGCTTTCGCATTGCTGCTTCATCAGATCTCAAACACTGTCAAATATACTATCAGTACTACTAGTGTTGTTAACTAACATTTACCTTATTGTCACATCTACTATTAGTACTATTACTACTGATAACTAACATTTACCTTATTGTAACATCTACTATCAGTGCTACTACTGCTGGTAACAAATATTTACCTTATTGTCACATCTACTATCAGTTCTACTACTGCTGTTAAATAACATTTACCTTATTGCCACATCTCCTATCAGTGATACTACCACTCTTAACTAGCATTTAACTTATTGTCACATCCACTATCACTACTACTACTGTTAACTAACATTTACCTTATTGTCACATCTAATATCAGTTCTACTGCTACTGCTGTTTACTGACATTTACCTAATTGTCACATCTACAATCAGTACTACTACTGGTTTTAACTAACATTTACCTTATTGTCACATCTCCTATCAGTGCTACTACTGCTGTTAACTAGCATTTACCATATTGTCACATCTACTATCAGCACTACTACTGTTAACTAACATTTACCTTATTGTCACATCTACTATCAGTGTTACTACTGCTGTTAACTATCATTTAGCTTAGTGTCAAATCTACTATCAGTACTACATTTACTGTTAACTAACATTTAATTAATTGCCACATCTACAATCAGTACTACTACTGTTGTTAACTAACATTTACTTTATTGTAACATCTACTATAAGTGCTACTACTGCTGTTAACTAACATTTACCTTATTGTCACATACTATAAGCACTACTGTTGTTAACTACTGTTTACCTTATTGTCACATATATCTGTGCTACTGCTATCATTTACGTTATTGCCACATCTCCTATCAGTTCTACTTCTGCCGTTAACTAACATTTAACTTATTGTCACATCTACTATCAGTACTACTTCTACTACTGTTAACTAACATTTACCATATTGTCACATCTACTACCAGTACTACTATTGCTGTTAACTAGCATTTACCTTATTGTCACATCTATCAGTGCTACTACTGCTAACTAACATTTACCTTATTGTCACATCTACTATCAGTGGTACTACTGCTCACTAACATTTAACTAATTGTTCCATGTCCTATCAGTGGTACTGCTGCTGGTAATTATCATTTACCTTATTTTTACATCTACTACCACTACTACTAATGCCGTTAACTAACATTTACCTGATTGTCACATCTACTATCAGTACTACTACTACTGATAAATAACATTTACCTTATTGTCACATCTACTATCAGTGCTTCTACTGCTGTTAACTAACATTTACCTTATTGTCAAATCTACTAGCAGTACTGCTACTACTGCTGTTAACTACCATTTAGCTTACTGTCACATGTACTCTCAGTGCTACTATTGCTGTTAGCTAACATTTACCTTATTGTCAACTCTACTGTCACTGCTACTACTATTAACTAGCATTTACCTTATTGTCACATCTAATATCTGCAATACTACTGCTGTTAACTAACATTTACCTTGCTGTCACATCTACTATCAGTGCTACTACTGCTGTTAACTAACATTTGTGTTTTTGTTACATCTACTATCGGTACTGCTATTGTTGTTAACTAACATTTACCTTATTGTCACATCTGCTATCAGTGCTACTGCTGCTGTTAACTAACATTTACCTAGTTGTCACATCTACAGGCAGTACTACTATTAGTGTTTATTACCATTTACCTAATTGTCGCATCTGCTGTCAGTGCTACTACTGCTGTAAACTAACATTTATGTTATTGTCACATCTACAATCAGTAGTACTACTGCTGTTAACTAGCATTTACCTTATTGTCATATCTACTATCAGTACTACCACTGCTGTTAACTAACATTTACCTTATTGTCACAACTACAATCAGTACTACTACTGGTGTTAACTAAAATGTACCTTATTGTCACATCTACTATCAGTGCTACTACTGCTAACATTTACCTTATTGTCACATCTACTATCAGTGCTACTACTGCTAACAATTACCTTATTGTCACATCTACTATCAGTACTACTGCTGTTAACTAACATTTACCTTATTTTCACATCTACTATCAGTGCTACTTCTGCTTTTAACTAACATTTAAGTGCTATAATTCTATGTCTTTTGGATTAAGCACTTGGGCTTCAGACCAGTTGTTTTACATTAGGAAGGTTTGTGGCCTGCACTGTGGTGGCAGGACAGGTAGCTTACATCCTTCTAAGTTGGGAACTGCTGATTGAGGGCTCAGTGTCTGTTATTCTAAAAGTGTATTAGTTCTGGTTTAAGCACTTGGGCTTCAGGCCAGTTATTTTACATTAAGAAGTTTCGTGGTCTGCACTCTTGTGGGAGGAGAGGCTGGACTCTGCCCTTCTGAGCTGGGAATTTCTGGTTAAAGGCTTATACTGCCTGCATATTTGAACTGTTTCTTACTGAAATTGGTACACCTTGTTTGCTGTAGCATAGACTAGATCCAGGCCTGCTGAATCTAGCTTTGTTTGTATGCTTGTTGTTTGTTTGCTTGCTATTTCCCTGAAATGCTAATTCCACCTAAAATGCAGATTTTCAGTGCTTCTGTGGATCCCTAGTGATATCTGCATTGCTTACTGTATTTATTTCCTTGTTTCACTTGAAGAAAGTTACTGTTTGTCGTTTTAGCATTTAAGTTACCTGTAACACATTGCATTTAAGTTACCTGGCACTTGCTCACTAAGTCAGCACTAAAAAATTAAAAGCACTACACCCTCACAAACTCCCCTTGAGTACCTTGTTCCCCATTGGCCTTTTTTTTTCAATTATAAAGGAATTCCCAATACTATTCTAGCATGTCCAAAGGTCAGTTGTCAATCTCCTCTCCGGTCCAGCTGGTGAATCTGGGAATCTTGAGGCAATGTTACAACTGCCTCATGTACACAGACAACCCTCTCCTCCTCCCAACAAATTCCAACACATGTGAGAGATGCAACCATATAGCCAAACTGGAGGCTAAGCTTTCTCAACTCAGTACTGGCGTAACCAGTCAGGAGGAGAAGGAAACCACACTCACTACAATTCCAGTCTTACATAGACCTACCATGACAGCAAACCAAACACATAAACACACAAAAACATACTTGGAGGCTCTAAATAAAAAACTGCCTAAGCAGCAGAGACCTTCAAAGCAGACACCCAAGCAACCTCTACCCCAAAACAAAACATGTGCAACACATAGCTCACAAAGCCAGTGTGCTGAACAGTCACAGCCCTTAAGGCTAAACAACACACCTGACACTCTTGTAATAGGTGACTCTAATGTCAGGCACACTGACGTCCCACTCACGAGGCTGAACAAGGTGAAGGTCACGGTGAGCTGCCTGTCGGGCTCTATGATCCACCACATAACACAAGCACTCAGGTCACTCCAAGGCAAGTACAAATATGACTCAGTCATTGTCCATGCTGGTGTGAATGACCTGAGCCATACCTCCCTGGACTACATGAAAAGAGACATAGAGGAGCTCTCTGAGCATGTAGCCCAGTCCGGTATGACCCTGACCTTGAGTAGCATCTTACCCTCACCAAGAATGATGTCACAATATGAAGACAAGATGATCAATTTCAACAACTGGCTTAAGTATTGGTGTCATTCAAAGGGGATCCAATGCCTGCCAGCCTGGGATGACATGCTCGACAAGCCACGATGTTTCGCTAGGGACGGCTTGCACCTGTCACCCCTGGGCTTTCGGATATTGGCAAAGGCTCTTGCTACCCCATAGTGCCTTTTTTAGGCAAGGCTTAAAAGACAAACCCACCTCCATAGGTATCACAAGGGATAAGAAACTAAGAGTAATGCTACTCAATGCCAGAAGTCTAAACCTTAAGATGCACGCACTCGAAACTCTCCTTAGCATGGAGAACATCAATATCTGTGCAGTAACAGAAACCTGGTTCAAGGCTCCAGAGAGCACCCCAGCACTACCAGGTAATACCTCATACCATGCTTTTCGGCCCCAAAACTTGGACCGAACCACAAAAGGAGGGGGAGTATCAATATTCATCAAAGATACCCACACCTCCAGGTTGGTGGCACAGTACGAAGCCTCAGGGACTATCCATGTGCAACTAACAGTGGGTAAAACTGCCTTCCAGTTTATAGCCTGCTACAGACCACCCTCCCAAACCCAGGAACCCCACTCGGCCTTCCTGAGAACACTGGAAAATATGAAGGTCTCTCCAAACACCATTATATTGGGTGACTTCAACTACCCAAACATAGACTGGGAGCATTGCTCTAGCTCCAACACCCTAGCCCAAAGGTTCCTAGAATTTATAAACTCAAATGCTATGGAACAACTTGTTACTACTCCCACAAGAGGGGAAAACATACTGGACCTGATCATCACCAACATGGGTACTCTATGCTCCAGACCAGAAGTGTATCCCTCACTGGTAAGATCAGACCATAAACTAATCTCATTGGATATTCACATCCCGACCCCACCCACTGCCCTGAAAACCACAGTGAAAAACTTCTCTAAAGCAAATTTCACACTCCTCAAAACCAAGGTGGAATCCTTCAAAGCCCCCGGGCCTGTAGAAAATATGGCCCAGACCGCAGAATCCTTTATAAACGCATTCTATGAACACCTTCAGGAATGCATGGATCATGCAATCCCAAATAAAACCAAGACCCAATCCTCCAAAGGCAGACATCCTGTCTGGTGGACCCCAGCCATAAACAAACAATACAATAGGAGGAGGAAGCTACTACATGATAGAGCAAAATCCCAAAAAGGGAAGGCATCTCTGATCAGTATTAGCAAAAAACTACAAGCACTCATAAAATTGTCTAAGGCCAGCTTCGAGAGAAAAATTGCACAGGACACTAAGGATAATCACAAGGCTTTCTTTAGTTATGTTAGGAACCTGGGTGGGAATTCCCAGATATGCTCAGAATTAGTCCAAAATGACAGAAAATACACCGAACCCACAGACATTGCCAACATCCTAGCTGACAGGTTCAGCACAAACTTCTCCCCCACCTCCCCACCAAAAGGGCAAATATCTATCCCAGCAGAGTGCTACCCCTTTGACATCTCAGATGCTCAGGTAAGAGCCGCCCTCTCCAAAGCAAAAAACACAGCATCAATGGGACCAGACAGTGTCCCGGGCTGTGTCCTGCATGAACTCCAAGAAGAGCTAAACCCAAACATAAAACTACTGTTCAATCTCAGCCTTACTACAGGATATGTACCCAAAGAGTGGCGTACAGCAACAGTGGTCCCGCTCCACAAAGGTGGTGCCTCAACGGATCCTGGAAACTATCGCCCCATAAGCCTGACTAGCTTGGTCTGCAAAGCTAAGGAAAGGATCATCATGGACCTCATAAATAAGATATTGGGGACCTACAGACACTGGATCCTACCCAGTTCGGCTTTGTTAAGGGTAGATCCTGCCTCTTAAACCTGGTCAATTTCTTTGAAACAGTCACCAAGGCCATTGACGAGGGGAAGGTGGTCCACACAGCCTACCTGGACCTCGCAAAAGCCTTCGATACAATACCCCACTCGGGCATTATAGATAAGCTCACCAGCTTAAATATAAACCCCTATGTCACTAGATGGGTTGCAAACTGGCTCAAGGACAGAACCCACATGGTTAGAATTGCTGGAGCCATATCAGACTCCAAACCAATTATAAGTGGCATCCCACAAGGCTCAGTCCTGGGACCTCTCTTGTTCGGTATATATTTCCCGGAGGTACAGGCCAACATGGAAGGACTGTGGCTGACCAAGTTTGCAGATGACTGCAAACTGGGCACCATAATCGACTCTCCAGCCGACACAAGCATCCTCCAAAAGGGCCTCATAGAAACAGACAACTGGTGCCAGAGCCATGGCCTCAAGCTAAACGCCAAAAAGTGTGTAGTCATCCCCTTTGGCAAAAACAAAGTGCCCACAAATTACCACATAGGTGGTAATCCATTAAGTACAGAAGAAGTAATTAGGGTCCTGGGGACCCAGGTTGATAGCAATCTCTCATTTGACAACCACGTGGCCAAAGTGGTTAGAAAAACATTTTATATAGCCCACCTAATCATGAAGGGATTCACATCTAGATCAGGGGAGGTCATCGTGCCTCTTTACTCATCCCTCATCAGGCCCATAATTGAGTACAATGTCCCTTTTGGGATGTACCTTACCAGACACCTGCAGCAACTGAAAAGACCCCAAACGTACCTCACCAAGAGGATCAAAGGGCTCAAAGAAACTCCAGCTCTGTGCCTGACATATAAAGCCATGTCCAACCTGGAATTAATGGACATGCTGCACCTCAGAAAATCCAAATCCCATCGAGCTACACACTCGAGAGACTTGAACCTCAGCACTGAAATAAATAGGACATGCTGGAGGGACAGATTCATAACCCAGAGGCTCCCTTCACTCTGGAATAAAATCCCAGTCCAGGTTAGGTTAAGAGGAATCTTGATGAGTGGATGGGAGATCGTAGGTTTACCCCGGGTATCACTTCTGTGTCACTGTTAGACAGAGGCACAGTATACTAACCTTGCAAAAGGGCATAGCAAAATTAATTTAAAATGGGTAATGAAAGCCAAACACACTCTGGCTAGGCTTATAAATGCCATAGGGCAGATAGCCTAGTATGATCCTATGAACCTATGAACCTATTTACCTTACAGTCACTTCTGCATCAGTGCTATTACTGCTGTTAACTAACATTTACCTTTTTGTCACATCTACTATCAGTGCTACTTCTGCTTTTAACTAACATTTACCTTATTGTCACTTCTGCTATCAGTGCTACTACTGCTTTTAACTAACATTTTCCTTATTGTCAAATCTACTATCAGTGCTACTACTGCTGTTAACTAACATTTACTTTATTTTCCACTTGCTAGACCATAATTAATTGACTTCTTTTTTTTTCACTCCCTAAATAATTCTGAACTATTTTATCTACTTATCTGAAAATCTTATCTATAGTTACTCAAGATATTAACTATTGCAATTTTTTGCCATTTTGATATGTTTCAAATTCAATTATATACCTGTTCTATTTTTCATTGCTCCTTTTTTTTTCTTTTTCCTTACTCTGTATGAGCATGTTTTCAAACATTTTGTCTATATTGTTTACTCTGTTACTCATAGGTTTTAGGGTAAAGTTATGGGTACCTATTCTGTATTATTTTATTTTTGACATTGTTATTGTTTGTAATGTTAATTGTGGAGCTTTTCTCCCCATGCCTCCACTGAAAATGGGCAAATTTTTCTCAGCCCAATGGATAATCCCAGTAACAAATGTAAAATAAAAAAAAATAAAAATAAAATAAGCCTCCCTGACGGTGGAGTCAGGTTCAAAATCATTATCCAATGTAACTATACCTTCCTAACGGATGGTCTCATCTACTTCAAAGCCCCAAGTTCCACAAATGACATTGACAGCTGTAGAGAGTTACTCCCTGATGCTCAGACTACACATCTCCACAAATGTCTACATATAGCCATACCTGACAGGCAGAAACAAAGATCCTCCGAAAATACAAACCATACTGTTGGATGTCTGTCATTACTACATTATACAGTAAGTGAAAGAAGCTGTTATTTACAAATGCAACATTGAGAAACCAGTACTGGAAAACCACTATCCTCAGCATAAATATTCAAGTTAGACACCTTCAAAAACCCTCACAAAGCAATTATGCTAATAATTTACACAACATACCCAGGGATAACCATAAGGTCTTTTAATTTACGTCTGCAAACTGATATATATATATATATATATATATATATATATATATATATATATATATATATATATATATAACTCAGATGTATTTGGAGCCAATTGTGGATGATAGCACACACACACTGACCCAGTGTAAATTCTAAACCTGTTAACAGATACGTTTGACTGAAAAGTGTCCCCCCTTGCTACCACCAAACTTACTACAAACCATGTATGCATTATAACCTTCAACCTGTGGTATCTACAGTGAGAGTTTTATCACTGTCTTCTGCAAGACTAGGGGAACAGTCTCCATGGGATCAGATGGCATTCAGGCTTATATTCTTCATGAACTTCAACAGTGAGCTACTCCCCTAGGCACCATATTCAACCACAGTCTGAATATTGCTGTTTTTCACAATAAATGGAAAACAGTGACCATTTTCCAACCATACAAGGGATGATTGTTAAAATACAAGTGTAATTATAGACTCATTACTTTATGCAACATCTGTTGTAAGGCAATGGAAACAATTTTCATGCATCTCAGACACAAGGACTTAGGTGACCTCCAAACATTAGATGTGTTCCAGTTAGGTGTTCTCAAGGGTATCTTCTGGCTGTATAACATGATGGGATTCTATCGTAACTTGGCCAAGGCCTTCAACACAATTCAACATTCAGTCTCAGTGAGAAACTAAACAAGGTGAATATCAAATCCTGTGTTATCAGTTGGTTTGCAAATGGCATCACAGACCACAGTGCGAGACTTCACCTCAAGCAGTACACCTGTCACCTGTGTAGTAACAGAACTGTCATTGCTGTGGCCCCTCATGTTTGACATCTACGTCTCAGAAGTCCTAAACAAAACAGGGTCTGTGGCAAACCATCTTTGAGGCTGTAATGACTGCTGTCAAAGCCATGGGTGTTACATCAACTGCAGAAAAATGCATCAGCTACCCTGTGCTAATTATAAATGTTCCTGCTTATTATAAAATAACAATGAATACACTATTCTCCACTTCTGTATTGATAGACCTTAGAACATATGTCAACTGCAACCTTACTGTATGGAGGTAGGCATTCTACATCTTACATCTGATTAGTAATGGCATTACATCAATAGCAAAATATGTTATCAATCCCTTATACTCATCCCTCATCAGACATATTAACAAATTTAATCTTCCCTTTGATATGTATTGTACCACACACCTGCACCAACTTGACAGACCTCAGACATGTCTAAGTAATAAAACATCAGAGGGTCAATAACACATGTCTTCTGTGGGCAGAACGAAGTAGCTGTCACTGTGTGCAGCACAATATAGATAGCTTTGAGGCAGCTTATGTATGCCTTACAGGGCTACATGTGTCCAAAATGGGATGAAAAAATGCTGCAAATCTGTAACTAATGTGGGACTAGATTTACCTGTTCCAGGGACCTCAATGAGATACATAGCACATGCTGGAGAGACAGATAAATCTCTTAAACGTTGTCAGTCCTCTGCAGTAGGCTTCAAATCCATGTTAAGCTGAGCACCTCCATTACCCTGTTTAAGGACAGGCTGGATGACTTGATGTGAAAACGTTATCTGCCATGGATCACTGCTGCTTCTCTCCTTGACATGGGTGGTCCTTGCTTGACAAAACTTGGCCATACATTATATCTGCCTTTGAATATTATATTGTGATGTAATGGCTATGCTTCTAAACACCATCAGGTCAATACCCTAGTCACATCCTATGGACCTCAGAATCTATGGCAATGTACATGCAAAAAGAAACATTATACTGCATTACTGTTCTGATGAGATTTGTCTTCATTGCTGACATACAATCCTAAGCTCTGAGTCTGATGGGTTGACTTTGGATGTGCGCACATAAGTTTTTACTACACAATCCTTAAAGAGAAAGTTATATATATTACTGAGACACATTTAATTGTCTGACTTCACAGCCCTTGCAACAGCATACACTATAAAGTGGATACATCATTATGCTAGCAAATGTCTAAATTGCTAAGTACAATCTAAATGACAGGTACAATTATCATTTCAACAGCACAAACAGAGGTAATAAAGTCATATTAATATAGATAGTCACCCTGTGCATCAGACACATAGCTTTAGTATCCCTGAATCCAAAAGATAGGCGACAGGGGTGTGGCACAGATATCATCACTTGTACAGGGTGTTGTGCAGGGTTCAGCAGGCCTAAGCTGATACAGTAGTTGGTGTGTGTGTGTGTGTGTGTGTGTGTGTGTGTGTGTGTGTGTGCGTGTATGTGTGTGTGTGTGTGTGTGTGTGTGTGTGTGTGTGTGTGTGTGTGTGTGTGTGTGTGTGTGTGTGAGATAAGAAAGGGAAGCAGGCAAGACGGACCATGTAAATCTTGCGTGTGTGTGTCTGTAGGTGCCATCAAAGTGACATTGGTGTGTGAGTGTCTGCATAAAGACAGCCAAGCTCAGTGTTAGCCCTGCGTGTTTGATGTTGAACAGCTGTGAGCAGTGCATGGTAGAGCTGACAGCTCATCGTCTCCATCCTGGAACAAGAGAATTGGATCTGCCAGGAGTTGCACTGGCACCTTCACACCCAAGGTGAGATGCTGTGCTACTACCTGAAGGTGATCTATGTATGTGGACAACCACGATCCCATGGCCTACTACTTCTGGGTGTGGACAGCACACTCCCTGCTGGAGCAGTGGATGTGCTGCAATTATGGGAGCATGATCAGCCATGGCTATGTTGGCTGATTACGCCCACAAGGCCGCTGCTCCCCTCCCAGCAGACATTACATCATCAACAATGTGAGTTCCATGACAGATACTCTACGCCCCCTCACAGACACATCCTGTTCCAATGTGTCATTAAACTGATCCAGGGAATCAACAACATGGTGGAAGCAGTCATGGATATCAGACTGTACTGCATCTATAACCCTGAGCATTATTCTGGAGTTCCTTTCTGAATGTGTCTGTGCCTCCATGATGGCTCTAAACATACATCAAGTGACATGTGACGAGACACCTGCAACAGCTGTAGGAGGGACAGCAGGGCTCCTACAAACACCCCATCAATCCACCTGTGTGGCACCTCTCCAACAGTTTGACCATGGCCAGTGTCAATGGTCACTGAAGCTGCAGTAGCCACACATCTCTGGTCAATGTCCTCACCCTCCAACTGTCCAATATCTATGGCCTCAGTGTACTGGATATGCGTAGGCATACTGGCTGTGTCTGGTACTAATGGAGGGGTCACTGGATGTCAACCTCTGTGTCAGAATCAGCCTCTACAACCCCCAGCTGTGTCTCATGTTGGCCACGATCATCAGTCTGATGAGACACTGACATCAGGTGGCATAGAGGACATATGTTCAGCTGTGACAAAAGAACAAAAACAGGACTACATTAACTCATTCACTCCAGAGAAGCTCAGGAAAAGCTGCCTGCTTAATTCCACCATAAGAGCAACAGTGCAGCCTGAGCTCATTTTCAGAAAATCCATTTGTAATACCATACAGAAAACAAATGTTCATAACTCTTTAACTATAAGTGCTAGACTAAAAATGTAAACACAAAAGTTGTTCAGCAGACTCTGCCCTTTCCAACAGTGTAAATGTTGATAGTGCATATCAAATTCATTATTAAATATTTGGCAAGGAATGCTGATATTGTGCATATTTTTTACCTTTTTGGAAAAGCAAAGCACAATATGTTGGTCAATGTACCATGTAGACCAATACAATTTGTATTTAATTTGTTAGTATGAATGTCAGCTTTATAAAGATACCTTAACCAATACTGTGTGATGCTCCTTTATGGAGATATTCAAAGAAATATGATTAATATAATATTTCTCATAACTGATAAATAAACAAAGCATAATACCTCATCACCTGTAACAGACAGAGGCTACATATCAGTGTACATGTTATGTGTCTCAATGTCAGCTTTAAAAGGATGCATCATTTGTGTCATCACCATGCTCCCTTGCAAAGATATGGGCATAATAATGAGAAGTATTGGAAATTAATATTTTTTGTAATCCTATAAGACTAAACAAACTGTGATATCTGTACATGTGTACAGTGCACCGACACAGTTCTTTTACCGTGTTGTAAGGAGTAACACTGTCTTCAAAATGAGCTAGTACGTGGCACACTGACATGTTCCCTTGCAAAGTAATTTACCAAAATATGAAAAAAATCATAATGTCCATAACCTAAATCCGAAACAAACTTTGATATCTGCATGTGTACAACATATAGGTACAATTCTTTTACCATGTTGGAACTATCAATACTGTCTTCAAAATGAGGTATTACTTGGCACATTCAGATGCTCCCTTGCAAAGTTATTCACCAAAATATGAAAAAGAAATTCATCATTTGTGGTGGATAGTCCCAACTACCTTAGACCCTGGGTAGCTCACCAAATAGATATGCAAGACTGTAACAGCTGAAATATGCCTCACAGATATCACCCACAAAGATAGGTTTACATTAATATATTTAATAATAAATAGTAAAAGAACAAGACTCAGCAAAATGAATTCAAAACCACAGGAAATATTTAACCACAACAGTGCAGGATAGAATCAAAATTATAGATTTTATACTCTCAAAACAAAACAGACATCAGACAAGGTACATAAAGAAATAGAAATGTGAGAGTAAGTGTGTGCATGTAATGTAAACTTCCATGTTTGTTGATGTCTGAAGTAGAGGGTGAATGTGTTGATATGTGGGAGAAGGTCAGAAATCTCAACTGTCCAGATTAAGCTTCATAGTCTTGGTCTGTTTATGTGAACACTTTGTGATTTTCTGGCAAATCAGAGGACACAAGGCACTAAATAATAACATATGTAGTCATTTCTTTCATACAGTCTACTACAAATCTTGTTATTCTAGTAACTTTATAATTTAAAAAGAACAAAATTAAAATCTATCCCTTACGTTTCTTGCAGTTGTACAAATGACAGAAAGAAACTGGTGTGTGTGTGGGGGTGGGGGTGGATTGCAATGACTCCAAGTGGAGAAAAAAAATCTGCATACATCAATGTGATAACAACTCTACTTATGTGAATAACAGTGACAGTTGCTGAGAGTTTTACCTGAAAAGCGATAATGACTCAGTGCTATATTGTAACTGCACTGTAATGATGTGCAAAGTTATGCATGCTCAGACACAGGTGATAATTGCTGCACATAACATGGGTCCAAGGACTCCTCTGAAAAAGGGTCCCTTTTTCCTTAAATTCAACTCCACAGTCAAATGAGGGTCAGGTGTTCTGATCATGGAAAGGTTAGATCTGTATAATTTTGCTACTCTGTCAGCCTCTTGTAATGAAAATGCAGGAATGCAGCACCAGATGTGTGTGCAATGTACCTAGGAAAAACACATACGTGTTTCTGACATTTGTAACAACAATGTTCTATGCAGACTGCTGTGTGGCAGAAATGCAGTCTTTCATCAGGAAGGTTGAGGACTGCCACAAACACCAGAGGCCTGCAGTCCGGCTGTGGCAAAGCAATTACAAAAGCGGATTCTAAGTTAAAACCATGGGAACACATACAACATATCTCACATGCTCGAATACAGCCACAGAAACACCAAAATATCATCTATGGGAAATGGCTGCAGGTGTATTTCTGTGATCTGGTTTGATTTCCAGAGCTGCAAACAAATGCAATCTGTGGGTCATACTGCTCAATGCCAGAAGTCTAAATCTCAAAATGCACTCACTCGAAGCACTCGAACATTGACATTTGTGCTTAACAGAGACCCAGGGATAGGTATGATCTGAGGGTAGGGTTAGTGACAATCACAGATACACTTGTCTGAGGGACAAGTCCCACCTTCTTCTGTGGTGGAAAACAGGACTGAATAAAATGTAAAAGGCACAGCTAATTTTCTCTTGGAAACTGTAAGGCAGTTCAATGAAGTGAATTATATATGATAAAAGGCAGATGCCTAAAGTTGAGATAATGTGAAACTGATAGGAAACCATGTTAAATAATGATTAAGAGATGGATGCTGACTTAGGAAACAAGTTTATAGCATGAGTGGACACATGAGTTGAGTTAACCTTTCAATCATATCCTGTTACACATATTTACAAAGGTAATATGATTAAATGCATGAATTGTTTCAGTAAAAATCTGCAATGCTTTTACTTCTCCTCCTAATGGGAATTAAAGTCACAACAAATGATGAAAATCATGCAACCCTAATTGCAGGAATGAAAAAGGGTAGGAGAGAGGGTGAAGGTGTGCCACAATAGCTGGACATATCCCAAAAATTGGATAATCAAGGAAAACATCAGATGTGTCATTTAGTCTTCCCTTAAAAACCCTAAGGTGGCCATTGATGGAATTATGGCTGATGAAGGATAAATGTCCAAAGTGAAATTCATGTGAAGAAGATGAAGAAATAACATGTGACATGAAAATCAATTCATATAATTTGGGATGTTTTGCCTCTGCAAATATTTGTTATTTTGGTCCAATTTACTGAAATAGTGCTGTGATGATAAGACTATGGATCAAAAGTATTGAGTACTGGACCTAGGCTAGGGGGGAGGAGGTTGCTGCCCAAGGCAGAAGCTGGTGGAGGCATGATTGACTCTGAAGAAGTGATGTTGAATACTGTGCAACTCATTTGTGTGCTTACTGCATACCTCTCAGTTTTCCAGATTTTTGCATATTTTTGGTCTATTCCTCATAAAAGGTGTGATTTTCTGGCAAATCACTGGGATGATCTGAAGACTGAAGTCACTAAATAATGACATATGTTTTCATTTTAGACTTTACATCCTTCAGAAAATGTATGTTAACACAAACCCTGTTACTGTAGCAAGTTTCTAAGTTTATAAGAGCAATATTTAAAACCTGTCACTATTTTGGGGCTTCTGGACAACATTTTGCCAGGCTTTGTCCAGATTTCTTGCACAAAGAGGTTAAGAGGTATGGCTTACTGCTGCTCACTGTTAATATAGTCAGTATCTGTAGCAAGTACAGGCTAACACAGAAGGTCTTTGGCTAACAAAGTATGCAGATGACTGCAAACTAGGAGCCATAATCGAAACTCCTAACGATGTGGACATCCTACAAAAGGGCCTCACTGAGACAGATGCCTGGTGTCAAAGCCATGGCCTCAAGCTCAATGCTAAAAAGTGCAGTTTTGTGTGGGTGTCAGGTTGGATATTTGTATTGTTAGAAGATGTAATAAAAAAGGAGGTTTTGTGATGGTAAAAACTCTATACCCATGAACTACAACATAGGCGGTAGTATACTTAACACCAAAAGTGTGATAAGAGACCTTGGGACACAAGTGGACAGTAGTCTCTCCTTTGATAATCACATTGCCACAGTAGTCAGGAAATCCTTCTATGTGGCACACCTCATCACAAAAGGTTTCTCATCCAGAAAAAAAGAGGTCATTGTTCCCCTCTACTCATCACTCATTAGACCCATTATAGAGTACAACACCCCTTTTGGTATGTACCTCACAAGACATCTACAACAACTGGAAAGGCCGCAGAAATACCTCACAAAGAGGATTACCAGCCTCAAACATATGCCCTATGCAGACCATCTCAAAAAACTCCAGCTTTACTCCGTCGCATATCGCCTACTCAGAGGTGATCTCTGCCTAACATACAAAGCTATGTCAAACCCAGAGCTGTTGGACATGCTCCACTTAAAGAAATCCCAATCCCTCCAAGCTATACGCTCTAGGGACCTAAACATTGTCACCACAATAAACAGAACATACCGGAGGGATAGATTCCTGTCCCAGAGACTTCCCATACTCTGGAATAAACTACCTATCTATATCAAAGCTCCTCATTAGCACTCTTCAAGAAAAATCTTGATGATTGGATGGGAAATAGGAAATTCACCCCAGGGATCACTTCTGTGGCTCTGCTCGACAGTGGCACAGGAAAATAATTTTCTTGGGTGGCAAAAGCCAGAGTACCTTTTTGGCTGGGCTTGTATAGGCCCCAGGGCCGATAGCCTAGTACCTACCTATGAACCTATGAGCCTATGATTCAGTAGACTGTCTGGAGTTTTTTTTTAAGCTCCTCACCTCTGATCAAGGGAGCATCAGTTGAGAGATTGTCCATGTAAACATTTGCCTCAGCTACATCTCTGGAGAGAATGCTTCCACAGCAAATAAATAACAACAAAACAAGAGAAACTCGTAATCCAAATTGTGGATAAACTATAAGCATTCACTATAATGTTTTAAAAGTCCTTGATGTTGTTATTGTATGTTCTGAAAAAAGATAAATGAGAAACACATAATTCCGTGCTGAAAGACACAATATAAAACTTACATGAATTTGTTATTCAGGTGTACAGTTACATTTGTCAGCTACCTGACTGTTAAACAAAACTAACCTGCCCACTAAGAAATAACATCTTTGTGTAGTGGAGTTACAGGTGAAGCAAGGGATAGGAATTTACTTTAATGAAAACTGTTTTACTAAAGTAAGGTATTCAACTTATTTTAATAAAGGCTATTTTCCTTCATAAACTATGTAAACTGAGGAAAAAAATCTCTCTTTTTATAGTACTGTCTCATAGAAACACCAAGGTACCTGCTTGCACACCTCTAAATACATGCAAAATGTCAACTAATCAACTTCTGGGTAATGCCACTCAAACAACAATAGTGGCATGCTCACAAATAGGCGTTTCTGTTTTTGTTAGCATGCTTGAAGTGATCTGTATTTTGCTACTGCAGTAGATAATGTTATGTCCCGCCTTTCTATTTCAGCCACTGTCTGGAAGCTTGCTGATAGTCAACTGTTTATATTATTGTCAGGCAGTTAAGTGGAAGCTGAGCTTGGGAAAGCCAGAAACGGTGGGAGGGAGAGGGTAACTCGTTATTGTCTCAAGTTTCAGAAAATGTTTATTTATTTATTTATTGACATTTGTTAACCGGGTTTGTCCAACTGGGCTTGTGGCCCATTTTCAGTGGAGACCCAAGGAGAAAAGCTCCAGTAATACATTTTAAAACAAGTACAATTTTAAACAATATTGATATAATAGCAGTTATAGCAAAATGATTCACATATGTTGGGATACATGCATAAAGTTAAAGCTGCATTAAAAAGAAGCTAAGTAACAATTTTACATTGATATAGTTCAATAGGTCAACAATTAACATTTTTTGTTTGTATAAAGTATGGTCCTTTTGAGGGTACATAAAGGGAAGGAAAACTAGGTAGGGTCATAGCAAGGGCAGGTTCTGAAATTGAGAAAATAAGCTTTTAGTTCATTTTTAAAGTGTGAGGTGTGGGAGATTGAACGTAAGTCAAGGGGAAGTTTGTTCCAAGCATGGGCAAGGGAGTGTCTGTAGAGTAGTTTGCCTACTGACCTTTTTGGATGGTAGATATCAAGTAATTGTTGGATAGAAGTATGGACAGTCCGGGATGGGATGTAGATGGAGACTAAGGAAGATAGAGATGGACAGAAGGAGGGTTTATAAAGAATAGAGTGTAGCATATGAAATTGATAAGATAGCAGAAACTGGGTAAGTTCAAGCCATTGAAGAGAGTTTAAAGAAATGCAGTGGTGTGAGTTGTATGGGGAGTTAGTAATGAATCTGGCTATTTTATGGTAAGTCTGTTGCAGTTTGTTTAGAGTGGAGGGCTGAATATTGGTAAGAACTGGGGCGGTGTATAAGAGGGAGGGAGGAGGAGTGCCTGGCCCAGGGTAAGTCTAGATTCAGGGGTTAGGAATTTTTTGTTCCGATATAGCAGACCTAGTTTCTGGTTTTTTTTTTTTATACATTGGAGTATGTGTAGGTTGAACTTGAGTTTGTCATCGATAATGACCCCTAGGAGTTTTGTGTGGGTGTCAGGTTGGATATTTGTATTGTTAGAAGATGTAATAAAAAAGGAGGTTTTGTGATGAGAAAGAAAATGGGGAAGGAAAAGTAGGAGTTTGGTCTTTTGGGGATTTAGGATCAATAGGTTGTGAGAGAGCCATTGTTTAGTGGATAGTAGGGCCTGTTGGGTCAGGGAGCGTAGTTCTGGAATGTTATTTGAGATGGATATAAGTGTGGAGTCGGCATACTGAATAAGGGAGGATTCTTTGCATGAGGTGTAAAGATCACTGGTGAAGATGTTAAACAAAAGGGGTCCCAAGATAGAGCCTTGGAGAACACTAGTGGAGATGGGAAGGAAAGGTGAGGAGGGTGAGAGCCTTTTGACAGATTGTTCCCTGCCAGATAGGTAACTATTAAACCAGGCAAGTGCAGAGGGGGATAGGTGGAGATTTGCGAGTTTGGATAGTAGTAGAGGATGAGAGACAGTATCGAAGGCTTTGGAGAGATCTAGGAAGAGACAGGAAATGAGTTTATTGTTGCCTAGGGCCTCTGCAATGATATGAGTGAAGGAGAGGAGGGCAGTGGTGGTGCTGTGATGAGGACAAAATCCATGTTTGGTAGGGGTAAGTAAGTGGTGTGTGAGGAGGTGATTGAGAAGCTGTGAGTGAATACATTTTTCTAATATCTTGGAGAGGGGGGACAGAATGACAGTGGGTCGGTAGTTTGAGGGGTCAGTGGAGTTTTCACCTTTATGAAGAGGGATAGTGAAGAAAGATTTCCAAAGGGTGGGGACAGTTGATTCCAAAATAGATAGATTAATTAGTATAGATACAGGATGGACAATTGAGTTAGCAGCAAGTTTGAGGAATGTAGGAGATAGACTGTCAGTGGAAGGAGAGCAAGGTTTTAGCTTGAGTAGTAGAGATTTGATGTAAGTAATGGGGACTGGCTCAAAAGAAAACAAAGGTGTGTTAGTGGGACTTGGAGAGGTGGGTGTCGAACTAGAGTTTGGCTTAGAGGTTACCAGATTTTGGATGGAAGAGATAAAGTGTTTATTCAGGAGGGTAGCTGTTTCCTGAGAGGAAGAGTTAGGGTATGGGGAGGGATTAGAGGGCTTTCCAGGATAGAGGATGTTGTTGAGAGCTGACCAAAATTTTTGAGGATTGGATTTGTTGTTAAGCTGAGCGGAGCTATAGTATAACTTTTTGTCATTAGTTGTATGTTTTTTTGTAAGGTTCCTCAGTTGCCTGTATTTTTGAAGAAAAGGTGGTTGTTTAGTTTTAGTCCAGGTTTTCCAAGCATGATCTCTTTGTTTCATAAGGGGCCTAGTCTCTTTGGAGAGCCAGGGAGCATGGTTTGATTTTACTCTGATCTTCCTAGAGGGAGCTAAGGAGTTTAGAGTATTCATAAAGATGCTATTGAAAGTGCTTACAGCATCGTTTAGGGGGAGGTGTTTTAGAATGGACCAATCTATGTTGTGGAGAAAGGAGCTAAATTGGGATGGATTGAAAGTCGATAGTTTTCGACAGTCCTTGATAAGGTGGGGTTTAGGAATATGGGAGTAGTGTCTTAAGATGGTGGTAGGGAGATGAACACTGAGGGAGTCAGGTAACGTGGTTGGATTGTGGTATTGGTTGGGGGAATTGGTAAGGATCCAGACTATGATGAAGCTGCAGGTGGAATTTTTATGGAAGCGAGTGGGAGATGTTATAAGTTGGTGGAAGCCGTGTAAGGTGGATACTGAGTTGGGGGGAGTCAGTTCTAAGTTTGGACCAATCAATGTTGACATCACCAAGGATAAGTGTCTCATATGGTATGTTGTGGGCGAACCAGGATAGGATGTTTTCAAGAATGGGCAGATTGTTGCCAGGAGGAAGGTAGATAGAGGCAACTGCAAGTTTTTTTGTGGGGATTCAGATGGCATTTAAGGATGATGATTTCAGCTGGGAGGAAGTCAGGAATTGGGGAAGGGTATGGTGAGAGGTTAAGAATGTTTGAGTAGAGGATGGCCACGCCACCACCTTTTTTTACAGGTCTATCATATCGGAAGATATTATAACCTGGTGGTTATAAGATGTGTGGCTTGAGCCAGGTTTCAGATACGGAGAGGATGTGAGGAGTATTGAGAGCTATCCATGAGTGCAGCTCAGTGACTTTATTTGCTAGACTCTGAATATTCAATGAGTAAATAGTTAAGTATTTGGATGGAGATGATTGTTGTGACTGAGATTGGTGACTGTTAAAGTAGTAAGATGGGGGCAGTCTAGAGGTAGTTTTGGGGAGAGAAGAGGGGCCAGGGTTGGGATGTTTGTAGTTTTTGCAGTAGTGTGTCCCTGCAAAAACTTATGACACACCCACTTTCCATTAATAAAATTTACTTTTAAAAAGCATACTATTCCCTTACATACATAAACAAAATGACAATTCTGCCGAAGAAGAAGCAGTCGGCCAACTCAGATGAAGCTGAGCAGTGAGATGGCCCAGACTCTCACTCACATGTTCACTCTTACGCTCACCAGTGGGCTGCAGCCTGACCATGGGCTTTGCCGCCACCACAGTGGACTTACCAGGTGTCATCATTGTTGGCTACGGTTGCAGTTGCAGGCCGTGCGGAATGACAGACAAGTACACGACAGCAACAGGCCTCTCCACCACCCATCTCTGTGGCAGTGGGGTCAGGGAGCAGTGTCAATCCAGGTAGTGAGGGTGGCTGCTGCTCAGGACCTGGGCACATTAAGCCTCAGCGGCAGGCTGTGTCTGGAAGGGCTGTGGTGGTGGTAGATGGGGTGATGGGAGGGGTCAGTGGTAATGGAGGCTGTACTCCTGATCAAGAGGAAGGAGCTGGTTGTAACAGTGAGGAAGAGTATGAGACTGCAGCTAGAATTGATTCTTTGGACCCAGCAACTGCTGAACAAGTGACAGACTGTTAATATTTACATGCATTTGTGAACTACTAAGCTGTCTGGAGAAGCACGCATTTTTTTTTTTTTGTATTACTTACAAGGTTCTAAATTGATGTTTCTGACAGCTGATGTTTCGGTCTCTAGGTCTGTAGTTGCTTGTTAATCCAATTTCCCATGTTTGGTCCATATCACCATGCACTGGCCTTGGACATGTCTTTACGTCTGTTTAGTTGATATTTTGCAATCATGTGGTCCAACCCCGCCATGTTGTAGACAGTTTTGTTAGGTTAAATGATGATGGTACTACCTCTGTCATATAATCCATTCCCAAGTGGGTTTAATCTGTATGGATTTACCCCAGCCATTGATTTTTCTGCCGTCAGCACCCAGGTAATGAACGAGGAGATGCTGTCTTCATGTATTTTGCATGTTTCATTTATCCAGGATCAGAACACTGTTGTGTTTGGTAGAAAGTTGCCTTTTAAGAAACAGAAATTATGTAGAGGTATTTTATTAAATGGAGTAACTATAGTTTGCTCTTCCTGCTTGAATGCTTGCTGTCTGTGCTAGTTCTTTCCATACTAATTGTCTTTAAGTTGCATAGTGCATACCTGTTTTATCTGCTGTACATGTCTTAAAGCTGAAATTCATAGAAAATGACTTTCTGTGGTCAGAGGAAGATACAGTGTACATGGCAAAGCTATTTTCTCAAAAAAGTCCAGTGGGAACGTCAGTTAATTCCACTATGAAACCAAAGTTCAGAAGGTAACTGACAAAGTTCAGTTACTTTTCCAATGTAATTTTTAACAGTACAGCTGAAATAAGACTTTGAAATTAACTGTGCTTGTGGAAGGCAGTCAGGTGTAACATCAAGCAATAGCTATTGTCTCATAGTGCGCTCGGAGTTAAGCACAGAGGCGCTATGTGAAGGCACTCGAGGTTAATGAGTTAATACCTGCACTACTATGCTGCAGTGTGTGTTAAGCAATTTACACTACTGTCAAGATTACAGATATCCATACCTCTCAAACTCTTAGAGCAAGAAATGTTGACAAAGCCATGAGTAATGGGTGGACAAAGGCCCAATAATAGGTACCATTGTGACATATTGCCCTTGCAAACCTAAAAGGTGATAGAATAACAAGTATTGCTTCACCATGACATTTCTGCAGGTATGCAGTCTGAATTTGAGATCCCTTGTCATTATTTTATGTTTCCAATCATTAATGACTTGTCAGTAGATTGCAAGTTAATCACTATGATCTTAAATATGGGCCAGAGGTATGAGTCAAACATCTGGACATTCAGCACATATCTGTACAGTTGACAAGTATACAGACAGTACAGCAATCCATACAGCAGGCCTGAGATGACAGTTTAGCAGATATGTTGGAATATATCTACAGTACTGATATAAATGTATTCTGCTTACCAACTGCAGGAGCCACTATATCTGTGAATTCCTGATGGTTCTAAAAAAAAGTAAAGGGAGAGGTAATGGCAACAGCACCACATTTAACAGTATAATAGGGGGTAATACTTTTAATAATCTATATCTAGAGTAACTGCAGTGTTAACAAGAATGTGTCTGACAACCTCTAAATGACCTTAAAACTGCAGCTATCTTTAATACCCCCACCAAAAAACTATCTGACACCATATAAACTATATAGATTACAGAATGAATGCAATAGTATTCTGCTGACGATCTAAAAAACATACCTGGAAGCTCCTCCTGAGATGTAGAAGTGGCACCCACATCCAAAATGTATTGGCTAATGGATTGCTGGGAGTTGTCCTGTGTGGCGGTGAGACTGTGTTCATCTGCAGGTCCACCACTGGTGACCTGATGACCATGTGCCACTTCAGCTGCATGCCTCCTTGCAGCATGAATCATGTCCATGGCTCTGTGTTGCACCTGCTCGTGGCTGCGATTGTGCCACCCAATTGCATTAAGGTTTTGACCAATTTGTCCCACAGGGCTGCATGTTGTGACATATTGGCCCAACATCTGGACATCAGCACTGCATGATGTTGGTGTAATGCTTCAATTAGGAGGTCATTCTCTGCCTCAGAAAGTGGGGACCTACAGTGAGCGGGCATATTGTTTACTGAAAGACAAAATAATGATAACACATATAAGGATCACAAAAGTACAAATAAACTGTGTACACATAAAGTAGTAAAGGAAGGATCTCAGTATTCACCACTTGATTACAATTTAAAGATTTAACAGTGGTCAAAAAATAACAAGGGGGTACAAAACAAGGAGATTAGCAATAGGAACATATCCTTGTTTGTGTTTACACACCCAACCCAACAGTCCATTTTAGTTTATGCCCTAGCAGGAACTCAATAGGCTAAGGGACAATTGTGATAGCCAAACAACAGTGTAATGTTAAAGGTGCTGTCAAAGGACATATCCATGAAACATGTGCACATAGTAATCACACAGCGTTATATCTTCAGCCTATTCTACATCTTCTGTACCTGTCAAATGGTTGGAAACAAGGCCATGCCATGAGTGCAGTTCTAAAAATGCTTGCTGATTTGCTTCACGTTATTCCTAAGTACATTCCAACATATGTATTATTTAGGTAACAAAATGGATACATACCTGATGGAGTGCAATACTCTTCTGTCAAAATATACTGCTCCAAAAGGAATCTGTAACTGAGTTTTACTTATGAAATAACTCATCCACATTGGTTTGCCTAGCTAAACATTTTCCTTTTTATAATGGTGTATAAAAGTAATTGGTTGCATCTGACCTAGTCCGTGCTTCAAAGATGATAATTCCAACATACACTGCTGAAGCACATGCTAATCAGCTAATCACGTGGAGCTACTCAAGAAGATATAAAGCATCAGTGTAGACAGCATGCCCTTTCTTATATGTGCCATGAGGGTATAGTGGAGTACAGATGCAAAGTATGCACAGGTGGCTTGTTAGTAGCAGCTACTTTTTACATATACTGGTGTGTGCTACAGGCTGAAGCCAGTGCTGCTGCTGCTGCCAATAGCCATAGACAGAGAAGGTGAAGACCTTGCAGGCCAACAACACAGTAGAGGAACTGTGGGACCCCTGGCAGCCTTGAGTCCGATACAGAGCCAAACACAGGAAACCCATCCCATTGAAATTAAGGTATGTGTTGAAGTTAGTATGTTAGCCACAGGTACCCTTAACAGACTACCAGGGAACATGCTTAGTGTTTCATAGGCATCAGCATCCAGGATCTTCCAAACATTCCAGCATACTATGCTACAACCGAGCACATATATTTTAACATACGTTCGGAGGAGAGGGTCACAAGTATGCCTCAGTTGTAACATATATTGCACTACTCTCCAGTAGTGTGTGCCACACATTGCAGTCATGTACACATGAGAACAACACCTTGGGAACAGGGTAGGGTCTACATCAACAGTAAGGTCTACCACTTGAACAACTACTAAGTTATGTGTAATGGCATGGGAATCATCTGGAACATATGTGCTGGCAATCCTTGCATTTAGTGCAACTTCAATATAGGCAACATCTCTCAACTGCACCAGATTTGTGCTATGGGGGATATCTCCAAGGGTCACTTAGGTGTGGATGCATGCTATGCACTGGAGTCATGGCTGATGAAACCCATCAGAGATACACACACACACACACACACACACACACACACACACACACACACACACACACACACACACATAGAGGAACACCTTAATGAGACACACAGTCCAACCTGTAATGCCATAGAAGATGTTTTTAAGCTAATGCACTCATAGTGCCATTGCCTACATACCTCAGGCTGAGACCACCATTACAATCCACCACATGTCGCTCAGTGCTCACAGTTTTGCTATGCTACCCAAGTTAATATAGTGGAAACAGCTGCAACAGGATCATCAAAGGGACAGGGAACACCTCCTACTGACAATGACAAGGTCACCTCAGCCACAGGTTGCTGATGACTCAGAAGAGCAACCAGCAGCAGATGTGGTTGTAGGCAGACATAGTCATGCTCAGTAAGGCCTTTCAATGGCTATGAGACAAGCCATAACACACTAACTCAACACCTAGGAGGTTAAAAATATCCTCCAACATCACTATACATTTGCACTAGGGTGCATTAGAGATAACAGTTCTGAACCATAACTAAATCATACAACAGGCAGGATGCCAGACATGTAGAGTAACCAGGCCAACACACTCTTTTTAGTGCCATAGCAGATACACATCTTTGCTCTCCCACCTTTAAAAGAACAGTCAGTGCTTGCTTGTGACATCCATCCTGTCTTTCCTTAACTGGCAGCTGCATATCATATTATTCACAGTTAATATCCTTTGATATTGTAAATGCAATAATATAGAATGGTGTGCACACTGTATGTCCCAGAGTATTCGACAGATAACTGATGAATAACCAAGAAACACAGACATGCAAAACAGTATCTTACATTTGCAAGCAAACATCATAAGGGCTGTATAATCAGTAAGTGTAGTATTTTAAAAGTGAAACATTTCACTACATGTACAGGTAACTTGTGATATTTTTTACAACTGTACATTATTTTCACTTTGATTGTGTGCTAGACATCCCTCTCAACTGTACAGATTTTTGCAGAATGTCCAGATTTTGGACTCGTATATTTGGTCTGTTTCTCATAAAATTGTGGTTTTCTGGTAAATCATTGGCAAATCATTGAGGACTGAAGTCAGGAAATAATGGCAGACATTTGAGTTTCAGACTTCATGTCCTTCAGAATATTCATGCTGATGCATAACCTGTTATTCTATCCACTTTCTAAGTTTGTAAGAGCAATATTTATAAATTGTTTCTATTTTTTTAGGCCTTTGTACCCCCATTATTTGTGCCTTTGTCCAGATTCTTTGCTGTAACAGGTTGAGAGGTATGGTGCTGGATAACTGTTGATTCCTGCTACAAAGGTATATGTTTGAAACACAGGGTTAAGGCACTCATTCTGTGTTTGGCATGTGCATTAGATGGTGAATTAGATTGTAGAACTATGTTGACATATTTCCTGTGCAGTAGCATAGTTTACTCATATATATGATATATTGATTTCATATTCTGCCTATTATCGCTTGTTTTTATCTCAGTATTAGGAGCCACTGTTTGCACTTTGCTGTTTGTACCACAAAGGGCATCAGCTATGTGCAGCTGGTTTGCACACACAGCAGCAGTGCATAAACTGTAGAAGTGGACCACCCAGATAGAAGATGGGAGGACATAGACACCTAGAAACAGACATGGGATGCAGGATCTCCATCTGGTGTAGGTGCGTGCCCACGGCCTTGCTGCACAATCCTATGCACCATACCTGGCAACTCCATTTGGGTGATGAATGCACCCCCTCTACCTCTGCTCCCAGATGGGACCAAGGCCTGGCCTCTGGAGCAGAACTACCTGATTTCCAGGTAGGGCAGAGGCGGGGGGGGGGGGTGCTGCCAGGCTACAGCCCTGAGGTACCAAGCCATGGTGCTTCAGCAGGTGGAGCAAGTGTAGGAGGATCATGGGGAACTGGCCTACCCTGCTGTGCTGTAGTAATAACATAAATAAAATTTAAACCAAAATAAAACATAAACAACATAAATGAAACTAAAATAATAATAAATCATTATAAAAACATTTTAAATAATATAATTACGAACATAATAATAAATAATAAAAATGAAAACATATTTAACAACAAAGCAATATAAAAGTATACATAATAAACAAAACATACATAATACCAAATAATATAATAATAACAAATATGATTACAGAAATAATAATAATAATAATAATAATAATAATAATAATAGTAATAATAATAATAATAATCATAAGAAGAATAAAATAATAAAACAAAATAATAAATCCATTAAAAAAGAAGAGAAGGGGTAGGGAGAGAGAAAAAAAGGAGAACATTAGTAACTTCACAGATAATATACAAAGTTTTCTATAATTAATTTGTTCTACTCTGTTACATTTTACTTTTAACAATCCCAGCTGTTAAGATGGTTATTACCTGGAATACTACCTTGTTTCTAACACACACACACTATAGCACAGATCATATTCCATCCATCAATCATTCATGGGTGCATATATTGCACATATGCATGTTCCAAGTACAGTGATTACACTTGACAGCAGGCCATTCAAGTCACAGGTCTAGAGGTCTACACTTCAAAAATGACAATGATGATTGCATAACATTACTGTATTTTTTACTGATGACAAGCTAAAACAGTATTGTAATCAGCTGAGTCTTAAATTTGGGGAATGTGTTATTAGAACCCACAAGCAGTGACTACTGTGATACTGTATTTTTCCTTTGGAGTACAACATAATGCAAACACTCTTTCCTTTTTCATTTTATAGATTAATGTTCACTGTTATCTGAGAATGTGCAGCTGTTGCTTTGTGTTACAGACCATACCTCTACACCTTTTAGAGCAGGGTATATTGACATATAATAAAATAATGGGTGTACAATGACCCATAACTAGGAACATATTTTAAATTTTGCTCTTACACGCATGGCTAGTTGCATAGGATTTGTGTTAACATATATTGTGACACTTATTTATTGACTTCAATATAAATTACTTGCCAGGCAACCATAAATCTTAAAATGAATAGACAAAAAAAGTGATTGTTAAATCTGGGTATTCAGCAGAAATAAGTACAGCTGAAACCTATGCTAAAGACTAATGCATGCATACTTGTTTTTTACAGCTCAGATATGTATTCCCAAATTCATACAGTTGTATGATATAACAACTAATCTGTCTATAACTGTTAAGGCTGAAATTACAGTACCTTAAATAATTACATACCACATGCTTCTCATATCCTGGCCAATCGCCTCACATGGGAACTCACATTAGAGGCGATCTCTCCTGCAGCTGTGGAAAGAGGGAAAAAAAAGCATTATGAATACCAGTTGTTACCATATCTTGCTTGAATATTTGAGTACAAAATGAAATTCATACATACACAGCTCTGGGGTGTTCCCTGCCTGACACTCCCTGATCCACTGATCAAGATTATCTCTTTTCCTCCAGTGGAGGGCATCATAATGGTGGCCATATTGTTTCCCAGTATGTGGAATACTAGTCGTACTGGAAAGATACTTGCCAAACTAGACCAGGCTTCAGATTTATATTGTGAGATGGTATAGTTTTCCTGCATGAGGCAGGGGCCATGATCCTTAACTAGGAACCCAATAAAGACCTTGGTCCCTGGACACCCCAGCATTGTGCTCTGAATTGCACACCCTCTTTAACACTTGACATATCTGCACAAGTTCAGGCTTAATGTCTAATGTGCAATTCCCGCCAATTCACCTTTAAATGTCATGTTTTCCCATCCACTGCACTTACTGAGAGTGTGCATTGCCTGCATTTTGATACATTTGAAAAAGCTGCCTGCCGTTTATTATCACACAAACATGGTAAAACAAGTGCATTGGTTTATGCGATGCTAAGCAGCATGCACCTTTTTTGAATGTATCAGTAACCAACTTAACCAATGAAATCCAACAGTTATTTCATTAGAGTACCACTTTAGTTGTATAAGATGCAGTGTCAAACAAGATAAATAAAGTTTGTATACCCTGGACAAGGGCCCAGGACCATCTGCACTCTAGACCAACACTCAACACATGTTGCCACAAGATTAGTTATATGAGGTCATGAATTTTAGCCATCATTAAGTTGATGGCATGAGCATAGCACAGCCTCACTTACTGGGTTTGCGCTATACCCACCTTTGCTTAGCAGTAGTAGTTGAAAGCATCTGTTTTCTATTTTTGGATGTCTGCATCATGTCTGATACATGGGTGGTCCTGTTGTGCAAACAAGGTCAGCATAGCCAAACTGCAAGGCAAATTGAGCAAACATGGGGAAAAAAAGCCAAAGTATTGCGGAGATCCTCATAAAAATTGTGTTTTTTTAATAATCATTCAGGATGGAAATCACTAAATAATGATAGATGTTTTTGTTTCGGACTTCATAATCTTCAGAAAATGCATGCTAATGCATAACTTTTTATTCTGTCATTTTTCTAAGTTTGTAAGGGCAATACATCCCTATGTCCCTATTTTTCAGCCTTTGCTACAGATTTCTTGCTCTAAGAGGTTGAGAGGTTGATGCTCTCCTGTACACGGTTTTCATTATCCATGTTGCTCTGCCTGGAAACCTCCCCTAGGCACACTGCACATCAGTAATATGCATTGTGCCTTGTTGGGAGCACATTATGACCATGTACACGGCGGATACAGTCCATGTAGGCTCTACATGAAGCCTACGCAGACTTTATTGAATCCTTCAGAATGTCTAGTGTGTTCCCTTCCCTGGTAGTTTTTTTTACAGTCTGAATCAATTGATGTTCTTGAATATACATTCTGAATAATTTCCTATTAATGTTGTTGAATCAATATTATTCCAGTCTGTTTCTCGTAAATTTAAGTCCCCAGCTAATATTCTTCACTGCTGTGTTTTTTTCAAGAAATGTATGATTTCCCTAGGTCATCAGCACTTGACTTTGGTGGTCTATGCACTCCAACAATAGTTATATGTTCTAGGGTTGTCTTTATTGTCACAGTTACACAGTCTATAGTATCAGTGCTATCATTGAACATGTAATAATCACAGGTCTCATAACTATCTTTAGTCCCTATCATAACACCTCCATCTAACTTTTTCTAAGAATGTCTGTTACAGCAAAAGCATTTATACACTGACAAATCTGGTTTCCAGTCATTGTTCTTTAACCATGTTTCACAAACAATAACACCATCAATCTCGTGGGAATATAGCAAATTTTCCAATAAAAAATATTATTAATGCTCCTAGCATTAGCAACCATCAGAGATGCATCAAATGTTGCTATCTGTGAGCTGTTAAATTTTCGACCTGGCAAAAATCCTGCCTAGTATTTGTCAAATATTACAAAATATCTGCTGCAAGAATTCTCCTCCCTGATCTTGACAAATGCATGCCATCCTGTCTGAACACGTGTGTGCCCAAAACTAAGCTTGAATGCATTTTTTAAAACAGGACATTTTTTTTCATGCAGGTATTTAGCTAAAAATCTTTTCATTCACAGTGATCTGACTATCCTTTCTATATGTGATTTGTGAACTAACACCAGTACAAGCTGTACTATCTAAAAAGGCTGTAAGTTCCCTACTAACAGTCAGAGAGGCTTTACAGATAACATCATTTGCATGAATAAAAACAGATCTGTACTTCCTTACATTACGGCGCTCCAAGGGTTATCTCACATCTTCTGCCTTTGCTGCTTGCAAGCATAGCACTGTTAAGTGTTCATTATTTTCTCCTCTAATAACTGAATCTCCAATTACAAGAATATATTTTCTGACCAGATCTGAAGAATCTTCAACTTTTAATGCAGGAATATCTTCTCTCAATTATTACAAAGACATGATCTTCATCACCATTAGTCTTAGCAATCCTGCTGTTTTTGTTGCATATTATATTTTCAAGCATACAATTCTCATCCAGCTGGCTTTGTACATCCACAGCTTGAGCCATGTAGTCAGTATCTATCTTTCCCTTCAATCTTTCCATGTTCAATTTTGATTTCTTCCTTTTCACCTGCCCTTGCCTCTTTTTTTTCTATCTTCTGTTTTGGAAAATGATGCCTTTTTCTATAGAGTGAAGGTTTTCTAATAGAAAAAAATGTTATCATTCCCTGTAATCTGTGTGTTACATAGCAAAACAGTTTCACTTTAATTATATATTCTCTTTACTTTACAGATATTAATCAGTTTCTTTCTCCTCTTTATTTGTTGTGAATTTCTTTCTTTTTTGGTTCTTTCTAAACACTCTGAGTCCTCACATTGCTGAATACTTGCATCCAGAATTCCAAAATTGTCAGGGGCATCGTCTTGTGTCATAGAGGTTGAATTATCTTTACAAACAATAAACACATCATTTCCTAAATGTGTTCTATTTGCTATTTGCCTAACATTATTTATCTCACCAGTACAGTCATTAATATATGTAACGACAGTTTTCCAAGCCATGCTAATTGCTCAAGTGCAATCATCATAATTAAAGGACAACAGGATTCCATTATTAAATGCCCAACTTCTCTGTCCTTTTTCTCCCTATTTATTGTCCTGCTATGAATAAACAACAGTACAGCATTTAAATATTTTAAATCAACTGTTTCTCTCCACTAGAACAGTACCTTACTGTACTGTGGTGGTTTCACTTTCAAAAAACTTGTATCCCACCTTTGCTGAAGTCTCCAATTTATTGATGTCATCAAGGCCACTGAATGCAGGTAGTTTTCTGGCCAGTTGTCTCCCCAAACTGACATCACCATGACTGTCCTAAAAACCTACTCATGTTGTGATGTCACATCTCCCTGGTCCTTCCCCTACACATACAGAAAGTAAAAGCTAGAACAAGGAAATGGTACATGAGTCAAGTCTCCTGCTGTGAGCTGTCAATCACAGCATGTAACAGCTCAAATTACTCTTAGCACTTTGACAGCTAGGGAATTTATGTGTGAAGGGGGATGGGGAGGAGTCAATGTACTACAATTCAGGCTTAAAAAATGCAGTTTAGCCATTCTCAAATGAAGCAGCAGTAAAAAGTACTTTGAAAGTCTGTTGCGTGGCATTTGCACTGTTTGTGTTTTAAGTTGTCATTGAATGGCATGAAATATTAACTTAAAACTAACTGACTGAAAGACAGCAGTATATGCATGTAAAATCAATGTAGTGACAGGAGCTTTAAAAACAAAGAAGCCTGTGTGATGTAACTTTTTACAGATGAGCACTGCATTTTTGGATACCTAGAGGCAGACTAAACAATCAGTATTACTTCAACATGCCAGATCCCATGTGGTCAGACTCAGAAATTATGTATAAAAATATTTAAAAACCTGTAAATATTCCCAGAGTGGTGTTAAAATGTAGGAAACACCAAGACATGATGAAATAAGCATGTTCTTTGAGTCTGTGAGCGTGGTTCTCATTTAAGTCTACATATACTTCTAATAATGGTAAGCAAATAATCCAACTTTTGATATGAAGAACACGGATCACCAGTGTTATCAGCTGTTACCTTTAAATATGCATAGCAGTTATTACGCTGTACAAGGTATTTGCACATTAGTAAATTGTTAATTGCATACTCATTTAAGGAATCCATATTCAGCTTCAAATTAATAAAATATTATAAAAAAAGAATAATGAAAATCAGTAACCACAGAATTCAAAGAGAACTTAAATCAACTTCTGTGACAAAAAAATCACACAAGCAATATATAGCTAAATGCTAAAGTATCAAAAAGAACAGGAGGAACAATGCCAAAAATAAAACTAAAAACCAAGTATAGACAAAAGCAAGTAGAACTGCATCGCTCGTGGTAGTGAAAATAGACTCCTGAATTTATTTAACGCAATTCAATAAAACACAAACAGTGTTTTCATCCAAGTATTCCTCAGACTTTGTCAGAATCAACATGTTAAATCAATCAAACCATATATATATATATATATATATATATATATATATATATATATAAATATATATATATATATATATATATATATATATATATATATATATATATCTATATATATACACACACACACACACACACACACACACACACACACACACAAACACACACACACACACACACACATCCACACACACATAAATTGATGTAATTAATTAATAAAAACAATTTATGGTTCTTAATGGGGAATAGCCCAAAAGATTTTTTGGTAACCACGTAAAATGCATATGATACTACAAAACTCCAGTAATAATTTAATAATAACAACCCAAAATACTTATTTTTTGTACATTAAAACCATAATTATTGTTCAATCAATAAAAATTCATAAGGTATGCATTTTTCAAACCATACAAATTATAAAACATAAAAACCTGAATGTATATTTAACTAAATTAAAAATATTTTAAATATTTCACCTCTGACAATTTCGCTAGCCTAAGCTTTAAAAGTGGTGTCAGGGAAATTTTATCATTGAGGCCAGGGGATTTCTTAGCCTGAATTACTACTTGCCAAAAGGTTTCTCTGTAGCCCAGTTGAGATTCCCAAGGTCTTCCTCTCAAATTCTTTTGTACCTTCTCAATAACAAAAAAGCCAAACTTAGCATTAGGACATGAGGCCAGGTGTCTAAATAAAGCATTGTGGTTATTCTTGTTATTAATACTATTCATATGTTCATATATCCTACGTTTGAGTTGCCTCTCTGTTTTTCCCACATAGAAACCTTGACATACACGGCAAATAACTAGGTAAAGCACCCCAGAGCTATTGCAGTTAAAATAACTAGGGGAAATCAACATTTTTTGTCTAGAGGCTACCAGAACTTCTTCCTTCTGTATGATATAGGCACACTGCTTGCAGGCCCCATACCTGTATGTCCCCTTTCTTTTATGTGAGAGAGTAAACTCATAGTAGGCTTTTTCCAACATATTTTTAATATTCTGACCCTTCCTGAAAACCACCTTAATAGTTTTATTTTTAAGGTTGGTTAAATCCGTAAACTCAAAAAATTGACACTCTCTTTCAACAATAGCTTTAATATGGTATGCATTACCATTAAAATTAGTAATAAAGGATCTATTATAACTTCCATCAATAAGACCAAGTGTTCCATGTTGGTTAGAAAAATCAAGACCCCTTCCCAGAATATGGATATATTTATCCTTCCTACCTAGTGATACATCTTGTTGAATTTTAGTAATACGATCCTCAGGATAGCCTCATTCCAAGAACATTCTCTTCAATAGGGAACATTCAAGCTCAAAATTAATTTCAGTTGAGGTCATACGGCTAGCACGCACATACTGGCCTTTAACAATCCCCTTGTTCTGAAAGAAAGGATGCGAACTAGTAAAGCTAATATATGTGTTGGGAAAAAGTGGGTTTTCTATAAATGGATGACTTAAAGCCTTGTTCATGTTTGCTAATTATGACATCTAAATAATTCACCTTATCAAAACTAGTCTGGTAGGTAAATTTTATTTTATTTATTTATTTTACATTTGTTGACGGGGATAGTCCGACTGGATGCATGTCCATTTTCAGCGGAGGCCTGGGGAGAAAAGCTCCAAGGGTAAGCAGATACAGCATTACATAATACCAGCATTACATATTACAAATAGACTATTTACAGAGATTACATAAGTAAGCAAGTTAAACAAGTTCCACAGGTTACAGTTAATCCTAAACACAAGTCAGGATTAAATTAAATTACACAGTAAACTGGTTAACAGATTTTTACGTATTCTAGAGAGAGTTAGCCAGGCTTGATACATTGACATAGCCAGTTAAGTGACAAATGTTGTTTGACTCTAGTTTTAAATTGCCCTAAGGTGGAAAGTAAGGTAATATCAGCTGAAAGAGAGTTCCAGGTTCTACTTACAGAGTTTGCAAAGAGAGAATCACAGGCTGTGTTATTAATTTTGCTAGTCTGAATTAGTAGTTTGTTAGAGGATCGAAGTGGTCTAGGATTGTTATAGGGGGTGATAATATTTTTAAGTGCAGGAGTATTGTCCGGATTATAGAGGATTTTATAGGCCATAATCAGTTGGTTATACTGGATTAAGCTGGGTAGTTCAAGCCACCCAAGCTGATTTAGATTAATGCAATGATGTGTCCTAAAAGGCAGCCCAGTGGCAAACCTGGCAATGTGGTTGTAGCAAATTGAGAGTTTGTTAGGGACAGTCTTGTTTAAATTCGAGAGTAGAGGGGATGCATACAGAAGGGTTGAAAGAAGGTCAGAGCGAGCTATGGCAATTTTAGCTGGAGGGGTTAGGAAGGCTTTTATTCTGTAAAATTACCCTAGTTTTTTATTGATGGTTTTGATAGTTTGGTTAACATGTAGGTCAAATTTTAGATTATTGTCTATGATGACACCTAATAGTTTTGTAGATGGGTCAGGGGAGATTATTGTGCCATCATTTGATTTTATGGTAAAGGTGAAAGCAATAGACCTACGTGTTGGTGAAAATAACAGCATTTTAGTTTTTTTTGGATTTAGGATCAGACGATGTCCTGAAAGCCAGTTTTCTACTGTATTAAAGGTGGTCTGGGTAGCTGACCATAACTCTACTGGAGATGTGGCTGAGCAAATCAGAGTAGAGTCATCAGCATATTGGATACAGCTGACTTTTGGGATGACAGTATAAAGGTCATTAATGAAGATGGAGAACAGCAAGGGCCCTAGTACAGAGCCTTGTGGTACTCCAAGGGTGTTAGGTAGAAGGTTAAAGAGTTTGTTCTGCCAGAGGACAGCCTGCTGTTGACCATTCATGTAGGATTGAAACCATTGGAGGGCTCCAGCATCTAGACAGAATGTTTGCAGGGTGTGGATTAAAAGTTGGTGATCAACCATATCGAATGCCTTGGGAAGATCCAAAAAGAGGGCTGAGGATATATAATTATTGTTGCGATTATGGTTTATGGTGTTAGTAAAGGCTAGGAGGGCTGAAGTAGTGCTGTGATGAGGACGGATGCCATGCTGAGTGTCTGCCATAAGGCGATTCTGGATTAGGTGGTGCATGAGTTGTCTATGAATACATTTTTCCATAATCTTTGCAAGTGGAGAGAGTATAGCTGTTGGCCTATAATTGGAGAATTCAGTAGAGCTGCCTCCTTTGTGAAGTGGGATTACATAGGATATTTTCCAGATGGTGGGAATTTTAACTTCTACTATGGTTTGATTGATTAGTATTGAGATGGGGTAAGCAATAGCATCAGCTGATTTTTGTAGGTACTCGGCAGGGAGTTGATCAGCAGAAAGTGTAGTGGGTTTTAATTTTTTGATCAAGGTACGGATAAGTGAAGTGGCAACTGGTTGGAAGCTGAACGCGAGTAGGTTTCTAGGGATGCTACTTTCAGGACCAGGGGAGCTAGGAGGTAGTTGGCTAGCTAGGGCTTGAATTGTCTCAGTAAAGAATTGGTTAAAACTATCAGAAACATCTTCAGGGGTTTTATCAATAGTAGCAGCAGGGATTGGGGTTGAAGTTTGTCCAGGATGTAGTAGATTATTTAAACCTGCCCAAAACTTGTGAGGATTATTTTGATTTATTGTTTGTAAATTACAGTAGCATTGTTTTTTGTCTTGTAAAATTGGTTTTTTGGTTTCGTTCCTGGATTGCCTGTATTTAATGTGATCTTGAGGGTCTTTAGAAGAACGACATAAAGCCCATGTTATGTTTCTAAGGGTAATTTTGAGTTTAGACTCTATAGAAAGCCATGGTGCAGTTTTTGCCTTGGTTCTCTTTGAACGAACAGGTGCATGCAAATCAAGGATCTCAAGGAATTTATTGTTAAAGTATGCTACTGCTCCCTCTAAGGGGAGGTGTTTTAGAATAGACCAATTACACGAGTTTAGTTCTTGTTGGAATTTGGCAGGGTCAAAGTTTTTATTGTTTCTAACCTTTCCGAGTAAGGGTTGTTGGGAATTAATGGTTTTGTGCTTAATTACATATGTGAGAAGGTGATCGCTTAGGCCATTAAGGAGGGTACCAGAGGTGTACAGTTGGGGGTGACTGTTTATGAGTACCCAGTCAAGTATACTTTCTTTTTGGTTGGGTTTACCTATCCTGGTAGGGGTGGATATGATTTGTGTAAATGCATGCAGGTTAATATGGGTGGTTGGGGATTCTGAGGAACAGGTGCCCCAGTCTATGTTAAAGTCTCCAAGTAGTAGGGTTTCCTGGGGGTAGTGACATGATAGCCAGTGCAGGATAACTTCAAATGTAGATATATTGTTACCTGGGGGAATGTACATACAGATGATATTAATGCATTTATTTGTATTAAGTTCAATTTGGTGGCAAGAATCTCTGAGTTATTAATCTGAGGAGGTTGTATTACATCTATGGTGACATTCAACTCAGATTTATAGAGGACAGCTACCCCACCCCCCTTCCTCGAAGCACGATCCAGCCTGTGTATGTTGTACCCAGGTGGTAACACTTCATTGTCTTTAGTGTTAGGTTTTAACCAGGTTTCAGATAAACAGAGAATCTTAGGGGAGTGGACATCCAGAAGTGCATGCAATTCATGTACCTTGTTATTAATGCTTCTAATATTGAGATGACAGACTAGGAGAGAGTTAGTTGGCCTATTAATTGTAGGTTTGTAGCTTAGATTGCAAGTAGAGGGGGTATGTGTATCTGAAGTGAGTGGGCCAGAGTTGGGGTGAATATCACCACCAAGTATTAGGTTGAGTCTATACTTGGTGATGAACTTCAAGAATTTGTTTATTAGTTTGTGGTAGTGTTTGGATCTAGAGCTAATGTGCCTGGGGTTGAGATGTTGATAGACTGAACAAGATGTTGTATAGGATCTGGTACTGTACGTATGGTTGAAGGTGGATGGATTTACAGCTGGGGTGATAGTATGGCCTTTTGGGACCTGAAATCCCACGAGAAACTGGTATTCATACAAGGTAAGGAGGTATGGTGTGAACAATAGGGATAGTAAAGAGAAGCATATCATTATCTGTGATTCAGCTAGTGAGTTAAGGAACTGTTTTACCTGGTGATGCAACACCAGAAGATAGAGTGGTGAGGTAAAGGTACTGGAAGGGGGATGGGAGAATGCCAGATAAAAACTAATAGGTGCTATTAAAATGTAGGTAGTAGAATGGGGGTGGGTGGAAATATCCCAGATGAAAGCAGATCTAGAAAGTGGGGGAGTGGCTATAGAAAGTGGGGGAGTGGCTATAGTACTATAAATTTAGAGGTACTGGGGGCGGGAGGGAATTGGGGGCAGGGAGGGGAGCGAAGAGAGCCCGAGCATAGCGAGGGCAAACGTAGCAGGGCTATTGCAGTTTACAAGGTTTCCTAAGGTGTCCTAAAGCTATAAGGTAAGTATTACAGCTCTTAATGTAAGAGTCAATTTAACTTCAGTTACAGGGGAAGGAGGCAACCACTCAAGTAGAAACAAAGAGCTCTATGGCTGACCAATATGGTGACCTGCTTAATTACAAAGCACTGTAAGTGAAAACTTAACAAATGCTTTTTGTGTGTGCAACCTACTCTGTTTAAATGTTGAGAGAAATTGATTGCAGACACCTGTAGACACCGTTTTGTAGGGAACTGTAGAGTTCAACTAGGAAAAGAGAATAGCAGACATTCTAGGGTAAGCATGAAGACAACAACAGGCAGTTATTATATATTATACCATGACCCCCCCCAAAATGTGCACACTGATTGTAAATCGAGTTATACTAATGCAAAAAGGTCCGGTCGCCCGGACTTTTTTCCATTAGTATAACTCTACTTTTAAAACACTGTCTCGCTATGTTAAATGGGTTTAACATAGCGAGACAGCTTTAAAATAAGCAACAGAGATCTCCGTTGCTTATTTTAAAGCTGTCTCGCTATGCTAAACCCATTTAACATAGCGAGACAGGTTTTAAAGCAACGGAGAAAGCAAGATCTCCGTTGCTTTTTACTGTTCGCTATGTTAAATGGGTTTAACATAGCGAGACAGTTTTAAAATAAGCAACGGAGATATCCGTTGCTTATTTTAAAACTGTCTCGCTATGTTAAACCCATTTAACATAGCTTAAAACAGTAAAAAAGCAACGGAGATCTTGCTTTCTCCTTGCTTTGCCCACAACTCTGATGTACTGCGCGAGCACGCGGTACATCAGAACTACTCGGATGCCAGACATCTGTGGAAGGGCAGTAAACAGGCATTATACTATGCCATTATTTAAGAAAAGTAATAGTTTCTTTTCTTAAATAATGTCGTGGTATAATAGCAATAACCCACTTCTGGGTGTGGGTAATGCTGTATTACCACGGTTGGCTTTGTTTGGTCCCTCGGGCTTCGCCCTCGGGACCAAACCATGCCAACCGTGGGTAAATCCAGCATTACCCACACCCAGGCGTGGGTTATTGCAATAATAATAATGCATTCAGAAAGGTTTGGTGGGGGGGTAAAGTAGCATACTTCAGAATGAACTAAGATTTATAGCTAAGAAGTCTAAGCAAGAGAGCAATGCAGTAAATAAACACTTGCCAGATTTTAAAGATATACCAGAAAAACTAAATCAATTGTTCACAATTGTACAACTGGAAAATTGCCAGTAAAAGCACTTCAGGTATAGCTAGCCCAAGTTATTCAAGTCATAAAAGCACTTCATCAATGTGTGTGTGTGCAATTTAAACATTAAAAAACACATGCAGCAAGCTCTGATTATACACTTTCTCTAGGTACAGGTTCAGTTTAAACACAAATATTATCACAGAAATTCAGTAAAGTCACTAGCTACTTATAGAGCCTCTGAAAAAAAAATAGAGCAGTCTGTGCAGAATCAGAATTTAGCAGCAGGTTATTCAGTTACACAAAAAACAGTAAAAGATCCATACAATGAAGAATGAACTTACACTAAGTCACACCAGGTCAGCCAAGGGGGGTGGGGGGAATCCTAAGCACCTAGATTTGAAAATTATACCTGTACTGAATTGTAGCAGTTTTTCCTGTTTGAGGAAAGAGGGGGGTTGGGGAAAGAGAAGGCAGTGGTAGTGGTTACAGAGAATACCCCGATTGACTCAAGACACCACACCAGATATAAGTTGAATGTAAGGGCCTAAAATCTGCACTCAGCACTGTGTTATTTGCACTCAGTACTTTAATTTTAATGTTATTTGCACTCAGCACTGTAATTTCACATATGTTTAGCAGGAAAGACAGACCAACAGTATACAATTTTGGGAATTTTTACAAGGGTTACGTGTTCAAATGTCAGGCTATTTAAAAAATGTGGTACTTTGATTAATATAATGCACAAATTCATCTAATTTTTCTAAGCTACCTATCCAAAAATACAGATGTCATCCAGAAACCTAGTGTATAAGATCCAATATTGAACATATTCACTGTGATACACAAATTTCTTCTCCCATGTCGATACCACCATATCTGCAAAAATGGAGGCACAACTAGCCCCCATTGCCACTCCAGTCTCCTGTTTAAAGAAGTCCCCTTCAAAGTATATAAAATTATTTTTCAAAACCAGGTCAGCTAGTTCCAAACACATAAATATATCATTCTCAGTGGTATCAGGGCTGTTCTTAAAAGCTTCCTCAAACCAAGCTAATCTGGTCTCATGAGGAATCATTGAAAATAAGTCCACGACATCAACTGTAACAAATATTAATCCTGGTGCGTTTAGATCATGTTTCACCTTACTCAGAAATTCCCACGAATACTTGAGTAGGTATGCTTCCCTACACCATAACATTTTCAGTTTCTAATCAAGGAACTTGGCTAAAGGTGGAATCTTGGCACCTTCTGAAGCCACAATGGTTCAGAGAGGAGGGTCCCCAATGCACTTGTGAAATTTGGGTATCCCGAAGATAGAGGGTACCCTCGGGGAATTATTCTCCAAATATTGTTGTGTTCTAAAGTCTATAACACCTTGGTCAAAAAGATCCTTAAGTGCCAAATCAATTTTCTTATAGATTTATAGATTCATAGATTAGTACTAGGCTAAGTGCCCTTGCGAGCTATTGTAAGCCTAGCCAATTATCCCTTGTGAGACTCAAACCCTGCACCTTGTGTTTGTAAGGCAAACACCTTAACCATTAGGCCACCCTCCCAACCCCTTACTGTATCTACTGTCATCATCGAGTATAGAGAACATCTTGCCTTCATATATGATCTTATCCATAAGGACAACCCCTGCCACCCTTGTCAGGTTCCATGACACAGATAGATGGATTGGAACATAACTGACCCAAAATCTGCCTTTGTTTGGTATCTAAGTTCGAATGTACCCTATTATTTTCGAACATCTTCCTGATTTCATTTTCCATGACCAATTCTAAATTCTTAAGTTGTGGGTGTATTGGAGGTTTAAATACACTATGTTTCTTGAGTATATCAGCATTAAAAGAAGTATGCTGGTCTCCAAACATGTTTTCCAGATTCAACTTTCGAATAAATATTTTTAAATCTAGAATAGCAAGAGTCAAGTTACTTTTCCTGTTAGGAACAAATTTAAAACCTTTGACAAAAAAGTAAAAGAATTCATTAGTAATTTCATAATGACCGTAATTAAATACATGAAAGCCACCTCTTGTCACAACTTGAACATTGTCATCTACCTGTACATGTTCAATAACATTTGAATCTAGTTCCAATAACCCCTGAACCCCCCTCCCTCCTGGTGATGATTCCCCCTGTAAAAATGGTTGTAATTAGAGTTCTTGTTACACAATCTATCCGATCTGTGGGGTAGGGGCTCCTGCTGATTATTGGGAACAATCTCCCTTTCCACAGATGTTAAATTTTCACTAGCCCTCCCCTGTTGATTAAATTCAGAGCGTACATTGCGTTCCTAACCAACGGACACATAAAACTGTTTGAGCTGGGGGTATTGTCTGCCTTCCTGATATTCCCTAATGTCCCTATCCAATTTCTTATATTTTCTGTGCAGAATTTGATCACATTTTTTATCAATAAAATATCTAATGTCATAATATTTCTTTTTCTCCACTTCTAGATCAAACAACAAATCACTGGTAATACGAGAATTATACAGTTCAGTTTTTTCCTTTGCAACCACAATTTCTTTTTCATTGTTTTTGACAATAGCTCTGAGAACATCCAAACCACAACTGTCAAAAATAGCAATAAGCTCATGATGAAATTCAGACCCAGCACTAACATTGTTGGGAAATTTATTAAGTCTCAAACCTTTAGGTACAATGCACAAATGAATACATTTGTTAAGATAGTCATTGTCAATAGATAATGTTTTGTACCTGGTAAGTGCTTCCTGTAATAATTTTAGATTTTCCTTGTAACTTTCAGATGGCTCTGTAGACACAGTACCAGGTGCAGGCTTGCAAAATACCGGTTTGTCTTGCAGCCATTTGTTAAAGTCGCCATTAAGTCCTGAGCTCGAATGAGCTCCCCTAGGAGAACTGGAAACCAAATTGGGGTTGCTTCTTTCTCGCAAAATGCCAGGTGTAACATCAAAATCCATACAGTTGCTTCCTGGTTCCTGTGCATTCGCACCAAGTGAAAGGCCAGTGGCTAAGGGACGTGAATTAGCATGATGGTTGGATAGAGCTTCCTGATTTCCGGGTAAATGAACACAAGACAATTCCACAATCCCCTGGCTTAAAGGAGTCAAAAGTTCGACATGTTGGGTCAATTGACCTGCAATCTTATGGAATTCACCCACTTGAGTGGATGTGCCCTTCTTCTTCCATAACACAAACACCAAAAAGAACAGGAGGAACAATGCCAAAAATAATACTAAAACTAAGAATAGACAAAAGCAAGTAGAACTGCACCGCTCGTAGTAGTGAAAATAGACTCCTGAATTTATTTAGCGCAATTCAATAAAACACAAACAGCATTTTCATCCAAGTATTCCTCAGATTTCATCAGAATCAACATGTTAAATCAATCAAACCATATATATATATATATATATATATATATATATATATATATACACACACACACACACACACACACACACACACACACACACACACACACACACACATAAATTGATGTAATTAATTAATAAAAACAATTGATGGTTCTTAAAGATTAAAAATCCATATTCAGCTTCAAATGAATAAAATATTATAAAAGAAAAGAATAATTAAAATCAGTAACCACAGAATAAAAAGAGAACTTAAATCAACTTCTGTGACAAAAATCACACAAGCAATATACAGCTAAATACTAAAGTAAGTGCAGTAAAACTGTTCTGACTGTACAAGTTTTGAAAGTCAGACAAAAGCTGTAATTCTTCACAATCAATCACAGCTGCACTTTTTTAACAGTAAAGACCAATAAATCACAAAACAAGATAAGGTTGTTTAGATAAGCTCTGGGTTGTCCTCTCTGCAGTCTGTGTGAATTTATAGCTGTCTAGGTTACTTGAGGTGGCTAGAGCTTGCCTGTCTAAATCTTATTCCTTTCTAACAACCAGCAGTGAAAATTAAAGGTAAAACAACAAAATATAATTCAAAATAAATCTCCCTGTCTACAAGCTATCCTTCCCTTCCTACAAGCAGTGAAAAACAGTGAAAAAAATAAAATATAAATTTAAATAAAACTTCTCTTACTAGTCAACTCTACAGTAAGCCAGAAACCAAGATATGATTCTTTAGATAAGTGTGGCAACTTTTGTAGTGCAAATATGTTCTAGAGAAAGTTGATTTTTTGTAAATAGTTGATTCAAAACAGTTCACATCCATGTTAACTTTATTAGTCTTGTGTTGGTAGGTAAATTTAAAAAAAATCTGTGGTATTGTTAATATAAATATAGTTAATATAATTGATAAGCTCAATTATTCTAACACCAGGCACAACCCAAAAATAAAAATATCATCCAAATGTAATAAATAACTACCTATCGACTGCACCTCTTTACTCCACCCACCCTGCTCTGTCATCCTATCAGCTCCTCCCCTAATCATACGCTCTCCACCTAACTATATTACTTCTATACTCACCATCTGATCTCTGCTATTCTGTCTTAAAAATCTCATTTATTAAAAAGATACTCCTTCGCTCACAATGCTTTACTATTCCTTACTACCTGTTCTGCTGGTCACTTATTCACTTACCTTCTATGAAAACCAGTTACTAACTGGTTATCAATATCCAAAAGGCCATACCATCAACCCAACTAGACAACATTCCTCCTACAGTCATGTAAGTAACATTGGGTCCAATTCTATAACCTGTTCTCTTTTCCAGAGAACTAATCCTTGGCACATCAGCTCTCGCTCTAAGCAATACCACAAACTGTTAAATAAACTCCTGAAGCTCTTCATTAAGTATAGACCTAGCCTAATACTCAGTGATGACATCCACCATACCCTGACCCTTCCACATCTAATAGTAATACCCCCATTACCTGCTACATTAGCCATAATACTTTAAACAGACTAGCTAACTCTCTCCTGTCCTGTCATCTTAATATTAGGACTATTAATAACAAAATACATGAACTGCATGCACTACTGACTGTCCACTCCCCTGAGATTCTCTGCTTAACTGGGACCTGGCTAAAACCTAACACCACTAACAATGAAGTTTTACCACCTGGGTATAATATACACAGGTTGGATCATGCTTCCAGGAAAGGGGGGGAGTAGCAATACTCTATAAATCTGAGTTAAACGTAGTCATAGATGTTAATCAACTGCCTCAGATTAATAATTCAGAAATTCTTGCTGTCAGACTGCAACTTAACAAAAGTAAATGCATAAACATCATCTGTATGTATATCACCCAGGTAATAATATAACCACACTTTAAACCACTCTACACTGGCTTACATGTTACTATCCCCAGGAAACACTATTGTTTGGAGACTTTAACATAGACTGGGACACCTGTTCTTCTGAGTCCCCTACTACCCAAATTAACCTGCATGCATTCGCCCAATTAATAACTACCCCAATCAGGCTAGGTAAACCAAATGAAAAACAAAGTACACTTGACTGGGTACTCATAAATAGCATTCCCCAATTGTACACTGCTGGTACCCTCCCCACTGATCTAAGTGACCACCTTCTCACTTACATAGTTAAACAAAAAGCCATTAACCCACAAACACCATTACTCAGAAAAGTCAGAAATAAGTACGACTTTGACCCTGCCAAATTCCAGCAGGAATTTTATTCCTGCAATTGGTCGATGCTAACACACCTCCCCCTGGAGGAGGCAGTTGCATATTTTAACAATAAATTTATTGAAATCCTAGACTGGTACGCACCTGCCTGCTTAAAGTGAACTAAAGCTAAAACTGAACCATGGCTCTCTAAAATGTCTAGACTAAAAATCAACAACAGAAACAAGCTCTGGGCCAAATGGCGCTCCACTAAAACCACCCATGATCATGTTAAATACAGGCAAAGCTAGGAAAGATACTAAAATATCCATCTTAAATGACAAAAAAAGTATTACTGTAATCTGCAGACAGCCAACCAGAAAAACCCACAGAAAATTTGGGCTGGTCTGAAAACTTTGCTTCATCCCAGTAAAACATCTACCCCTATCCCCACTGCTACCAGTGATAAACCCCCTGAGGATATCTCAAACAGCTTTAACCAGTTCTTTACTGAGAAGCAGAAGGCTGTAACAATACTAAACCTTAGAAAACACAAGTGTTTGTGGTGTTGTGGAATAAAAGAATCTCTCATTTCAACCTGCCTAAATATATATTTTTTTGGTTATCTTGAGCCATTTAAGTACTTATTACAAAACGGAAGCTGAAATTTAACAGCCGAATTCATTGGGGCATTCTTCGGAGAGTGTGGTGCAGTTCTTTACTGAGACAATTCATGCTCTAGCCAGCCAATTACCTCCTAGTTCTTCTAGCCCTAATATTGCCACCCATTTAAACCTACTCTCTCTTAGTTTCCAACCAGTGTCCACTTCATGTATTCGCAACTTAATCAAAAAATTAAAACCCACCACACTCTCCGCTGACCAACTCCCTGCCGAATACCTTCAAAAATCAGCTGATGCTATTGCCTACCCAGTTTCTTTATTAATTAATTGTACCATAGCTGAGGTTGAAATTCCCACCATTTGGAAAACATCCTACATAATCCCACTACATAAAGGAGGTTCCTCCATGAAATTCCAATTATAGACCAATTGCTATACTTTCTCCACTTGCAAAGATCATGGAAAAATGTATAGAAAAACAACTAATGCACCACCTAATCCAGAATCACCTATTAACCGATACCCAACATGGTTTCCATCCACACCATAGCACGGCCTCCACCCTACTAGCTTTTACCAATACTATTAATAACAACCGTAACAATATTCAAATATCATCCACCCTCTTCTTGGATATCTCCAAGGCATTTGACATGGTGGATAATCAGCTGCTGATACACACCCTGCAGACTTACTGCCTTGATTTTAAAGCCCTGCAGTGGTTTAAATCCTACCTCAGTGGGAGGCAGCAGGCTGTTCTCTGGCAGAACAAGCTCTCCATCCTATTACCTAACACCCTTGGAGTCCCACAAGGCTCCATACTTGGGCCCCTTCTCTTTTCCATCTTTATTAACAATCTATATTCTGTCATCCCTAATGTCAACTGTATCCAATACGCTGATGACTCCACCCTCATTTTCTCAGCTATATCTCCTGCAGAAATGAGAGCTGCTACCCAGGCCACCTTTAATATTATTGAAAACTGGCTCTCTGAACGTCGATTGTTACTAAATCCCAAAAAAAACTAAAATGCTGCTTTTCTCACACACACAAAGATCTACAGCTTTTATGTTCACCATAAAAGCAAAAGATGGGATAATTATCTCCCCCGACCATTCTACAAAACTACTAGGTGTCATTATAAATGATAACTTCAAATTTCACCTACATGTAAATCAAGTGATCAAGACCATCAATAAAAAATGTGGGTCTCTATACAGAATAAAAGCCTTCTTAACTCCTCCAGCTAAGATGGCTATAGCCCGCTCGCACCTACTCTCAACCCTTCTTTATGCTTCCCCCCTTCTCTCTAATCTAAACAAGTCTGTTCTTAATAGGCTATCAGCATGTTACAATCACATTGCCAGGTTTGCCACTGGCCTGCCTTTCAGAAGACATCACTGCATCAACCTCACACAACTTGAGTGGCTAGAACTTTGCAGTCTTATCCAGTTTAACCTTCTGGTTGTGGCTAAGAAAATCCTCCTAAATCCAGATAACACAGCTTCCCTTAAAAATATTATCACCCCCTATAGCAATCCTAGACTGCTTCGATCCTCAAACAAACTACTAATTCAAACAACCAAAAGTAACAATGTAACTGGTGACTCACTGTTTGCAAACTCTGTGGGTAGGGTCTGAAACCTACTACCAGTTGATATTACTTTACTATCCTCCCTAACCCAATTTAAAACCAGACTCAGACAACATCTGGCTCTAAACTGGCTTTGCCATTGTAACAAGCCTGGATAAGTCATACCTTAAATGTGAATAAATTATCTTAGTCAAGTTCTGTTATTTTCTCTGACCATGGGCTAACCCTAGCTGTTGAAATTCTTTTTCTTTGTATATATCGTTTCTGTAAAGTGTTTTTCATTGTTTACTTGTTGCTATTTGTCTTGAAGCTTTTCTCCCCGGGCCTCTGCTGAAAATGGACATGATTCCAGTCAGACTATCCCAATCAACAAATGTAAAATAAGATAAAATAAGAATAAATAAATAAAATAAAATAAATACATTTTCCAGAATTCAGTCTAAATAGAATCAAGAATGAACGTTCTCTTGTCTCTATGAACATATGTTAATTACAGCTTCTCCTTGTCCTTTGTTTCATGTTTGCAGACTTAAAATTCCTTAAGCAGTATAATAATGTTCCAGGAATCCAATAGTTGCTTCAATTCTTTCTCTTTTCTAAAGCTATACATTTGGCTAGCGTGGTAGTTGCACGTAGACATTTTGCTGATTTTCTTGTGCTACCATTTACTTTATCATATTCCATTGTTGCATTTCTTTTCAACACATTGTTTAGAAATAATATTTTTGATATACATAACATTTACATTTTATTTATGTATGTATTTATTTATTATTTATTTATTTACATTTGTTTACCGAGAAATTCCAACTGGACACAGGTCCTTGGTAGGCCTGTGGATTTTCTTTACCAGAACACTAGAAATCACATTTTATTGTGTGCATTATTCCCTTTACTATTTAAACAAAGTTTAGTAAGGTGCCATTTCTTCCAGCATATAAATCATACTATTTCAAGTGCTGACAGACATTGACATATTCATAGTCACAAGTTTAGGTTAGTCAGTTTTAAACAGTACTTTGCTAGAAAGTAAATTTTCATTTAACACAATTTATCAGAGTAGTTCTAAAAAGCCTGTTTACTTAAATTTCTTGAGAGCGCTGTTTAAAATTTCCCTGTATTAAATGGCCAGTTTGAACATTTTATGGCTTGTAATTTAGAAGAAACATCAGCCCTAGTTTTCAGCTATTCTTTTTTTTTTGTTTTCAAGGTCCATATAATCATAATCTTCCACATTCATCTATGCCTTGAGTATTTTTAGTCTCAGCTGAAAAGAAAACATCTTTGTCCATTCAGGCTAAGCCCAATTTTCCTTGGCAGTATACCTCTGAAAAGCAACAAGATATGATTCACAGTCATTGCCCTTATTCATTTTTAGTGGTGGAGTCATCTTTAGCATGGACAGCATAGTTTTATGTGCATCTATTCTTGGAGGCTGACCTCGTGTTAATCAGTAGGCTCAATCTTCTCCTGAGGGGGTTACAATATGATGACTTATATTTATGTTTTTTTTTTTTTGCACCAGATTCTGTCTGAATTTATACACTTTGATAAAGTATAACAGGTCATACAAAGACAAAACAGTTCTTTATTTCTGGGTGAAGTACATAGCTTCCAATGTATATGCATTTGCAAACTGAAATGCAGGCATGAAAATTAATGAGATTTAGTACATTTACCAAATCATGCTTACATTCTCCACCAGTATATTGTTTACTGAACACTAGAAACAGCCTTATTAATTAAGGTACACTTTATTTGCAATATATAGATAAAATTCATTTCCAAAGAAAATCAATGTACTCTTGCTTAAGCTACTTGTTAGTTATATAAACTTCATGTTCATTAGATTTGTAAAATTTCTCAAAAGAAAACAGGAATTTCTTACAGTCCACAAGCTTGGTATTCTAAGTTAACTTAAGATTCAACATTATTCCTAGTACATCCACAAACAGGCCTCTGGAAAATTAGGTTTCCAGCACTCATGGCTTCTTCTCATCAAGGTTTCTTGTCTCGATTCCCCATGCTTCCACTCCTAGTCAGAAAATGTCCTCTATATGAGTGGAAAATGTCTTTATCGTATTGAAGAATATGCTTTATTTTTAACAGCATCTCCCATTAATCTTTCTGGTTACAGATTTTTTTCTATAATATATGTTCTATACATTATAACAATTTATGCAATAACGCATAGTAAACATATCATAAATTAAACAGCAGTTCTTGTTTCTGACCTAACCACTAAGCCACAAGTAAAGTAAATTAAATATACCCCTCCTTATTTTAGTAAGTCCCATAGAAGCTTTTACATCCATTTCAGATACCACCAATTCAGGCAGATGGAATCTTGACTTAACATCTCATCTGAAAGATGGCATCTGTAGGCTCATAGGTTCATAGGAGGTTACTAGGCTATTGGCCCTAAGGCCTACAAGCCTAGCCATGTTATACCCTTGTTCCCTTATGGACCAAGATATATAGTCTATGTTTGTGTGCAAATCTACGATCTGCACTGGCTACCCCTGTCTAAGAGGGACATAGTTGAACCCCCAGGTGTAAGTTCATGGTTTCCCATCCAAATGTCCTGGTTACACTTAAATATGGTCATTGAGGAACTCTGTTTTACATGAATTAGGAGTTTGTTCAAGAGGAGTGGCAAGCACTAGGAGACATATCTGTCCCTCCAACATGTCCTGTTAATACCGCAGGTAAGGATAAGATCCCTAGAGGGAGTGAATCTTGTCCCATTTGGTTTTGTGGATGTGCAGGAGTTTAATAAAAGCAGGGTCTGAAATTGCTCTGTAGGCCTGGTACAAGTGTCCTCTAAGCAGTCTATACGATACCGAGTAAAGTGATAGGGCCTTCAGTCTGTCCATGTAGGTCATGTTTTGTAGGCCCTGAGTTTTCTTTGTGAGAAATTTCTGAGGTTTCTCCAGATGCTGCAGATGTCTGGTGAGGTACATACAGAAGGGAACACTGTAATCTATTACTGGATTGATGAGAGCCAAGCACAGGGGAATTGTATCCTCCTTAGCTTTGGATGCTATACCCTTGCTTATGATATGTGTAACTCAGGAGGCCTTCCTTACTGCTTTGGACACCTGATGATCAAAATTAAGGCTACTATCAACTTGTGTTCCTAAATTTTTCACCACTGGGTTTGAACTTAGGAAGGTATTCTTAATGGGGTAATTAGCAGGGGTATCTCCTTTGCCAAAATGGATGATAATGCATTTTTTTGCGTTTAGTTTAAGTCCATGGTTTTGACACCAGTTATTTGTCTTTGTAAGCCCATTTTGTAGTATGTTGACATCTTTAGGGATTTGATGATTGCACCCACTTTGCAGTCATTAGCAAACTTGGTAAGCCATAGGCCATCTAGTTTCACCTGGACTTCTGAAAAATATATACCAAACAGTAGGGAGCCTAGCAGAGATCCCCGTGGAACACCACTGGTAACAGGTCTGCTATAAGAGGTAGTATCCCCAATTTTGACTGTATGTCTTCTGTTTGTGAGCCAATTGGCAACCCATCTAGTGATGTAAGGGTTAATCCCCAGCTGGGTGAGTTTCTCAGTGATGCCTGAGTAAGGGATTGTGTCAAAGGAATTGGCTAGGTTGAGATAGGTAGTGTAAACTACTTTGCCTTCATCCAGGGCCTTGGTGACATTCAGAAGTCCACCAGGTTTAGCAGGCAAGATCTGCCCATAACAAACCCAAACTGGGTCGGTTCAAGAGTTTGAAGGTCACCTATATCCATTTTGATAAGGTTGTGATGATATTCTCCATGGACTTGCAGATAAGGTTAAGCTTATTGGTCTATAGTTCCCAGGGTTGGTTGAGGGACTCCTTTGTGTAAGGAGATTACAGTTGCTGTTTTCCACTCAACTGGGACAAAATCAGTGCTTAGACTGAGATTGAAGAACGTGTTTAGCAGTTCCACTAACTCCTTTTTTAGACCATTTAATAAGCATCCTGGGATGTTGTCCCATCCCATAGAGGCTGTCTTTTTGGCCTTGGAGAGTGCAGCTATAACCTGGTCTTTGGAGATACTAGACAGAGGACTGGTGACAGGTATGTTATGGGGTATGATTGGTGGGGACAGGGGGTAACGTTTTCTCCAAACCTGCCTGCTAGCAGGTTGGCAATGTCCTCAGGTTCAATATAAGTGGTACCATCCACAGCTAGTTCGACACAAAACTGGGACTTCCCTTTCACATTTCACATATAGCTAAAGAATGCTTTGTGATTTTCCTTAGCTAAGGATTCTAATTTAGTTTCATAATTAGCTTTAGAGGACTTTATAAGATGTCTAATCTGATTGTTTATGCTTTGTAGGGAGTTCTTCCTTTGCTGGGACCATTCTCTCTTGTTTTCTGACTGCAGTTTCTTTCTCTTATTGTGCAACTTACTTATGATGGATATCCACCAGGGTGGCTTATTTTTTCATGAAGATCTTGATTTGACCTGTTCTGGTACAGTTGAGTCTATACATTTAGATAGGTATTTATACAGGACATTTGTGTCCACCTCATTATAGGATTCATTGTTGTCAATGTTGGCAGGGGGTCTAAAGCTATTGATGCCATCGCTCAGTAGGCTATAGTTTGCTCTGGAAAAAGGTTTTAACCTTTGTTCTCCTGAGAGTGGGGTCAGGTATGATTGTTACTTTGAATGAAATTGATTTATAATCTGACTTTACCAGAGAGGGCCCCACACATGGTGTAGTGCAGCAATCTCCCATGCTAGTGAGTACTATGTCAAGAATGTTAGAGCCCCTTGTGGGGGTGATGTCTATCTGCTCCAGATCGTTTGTGTTAACAAAGTCCAGAAACCTTTGGGCAAACACATTTGTGCTCATATATGTTACCCAATCAATAGAAGGATAGTTAAAGTCACCCATGACCAGGGTATTTGGCTGTACCAAGAGTGACTCAAGTAGGTCCAGGTAGGCTGTGTGGTTTTCTTGGTTTATGGTGGAGGACCGATAGCTAACAATGATGGGGGGGGGGGGTCTTTCCTACAGTTAGTTGGACTTGGAGTAACTCTAGGGAGTCGCACTGTTTAGCCAGTCTATGGACTTTTTTTGAGTTTATATAACAAAAGACAAACCAAATGGCTCAGAAACTTGTAAACAGTAATACAAATAAAAACAACAAGTCAACAAGGCAGTATTTGCATGAAACACAAGTTTATTTAACATTAAACACTGTCAGAGTAAGCCAAGAAATATGAATTGGCTTCATTTATTACTGTTTACAAGTCTTTTTTAAGTTTGTTTTTTTTTTTGTTTTTCAGTCTAGCGGTTTATTTGTCTTTAATGAAGATGGATATTCCTCCTCCATAGTTTTTTTCATGTTTGTTTTGTGGTCTGAACGTGTGGAAGGCATTATAGCTCTGTATGGTCTGGGTACTGCCTGAGGCCCTGAACCATGTCTCTGTGACTGTGCAGACATCAGCATCTTCCAGGGTGAGAAGTGCTTCAAGTGAGTGCAGTTTCTGATTTAGACTCTTAGCATTAAGCAGCATAAAAATGTCAAGGACCCAAAAACCAAGAAGCAGAATGCACAAGACCTGAATGCTTTATCCAGAAAAAATGCTGCCTAACCACGTAGAATAAAATGTAGTTGCTGATGCAAAATCCAGCTATACAAAGCAGTCAAAAAATACAAGTTTGCAGTCCAAGTAAAATCCAACGAAAACGTTTTTATTCACACACCTTCAAACACGAGTGCTTTCGCCCGGTATTACCAGGCTTTATCAAGTGTAACAGAAATATCTCCACATAGTGCTTATAAAGTGCTTAGCTTAAAACCATTGGTTAATTAGTTAAGAACATTAATTAACTGAATTAGTTAACATTTAGTTAATTTTAAAGACAAACTTAAAATGCAGTACATAAAAAAGTGCTGTACATTGAAAGTATTCAAATTCATTAACTACGTTGTTTGTTACAACGTTAATGGTTGTTTAATGCTGTTACTAAAATAATCTTTATTCATAAAAACACTAAAACCATGTAAATATGCTGGATGTATGCTTGTCCAGCCAAATGAAAAATGTGTTAAAATTTGAAAATCATCCCATGACCAGTGGAAAACCATGGATAAACTTGCCTCAAAATGTTGATATCAACCAAAATGTGGTGGATTCTATGAACTAGGAATACCCAAAACCTACCACTAATCGATTGAAATGTAGGGGTGTGAGTAAATGGTGTCTGGCTAGAAACAGATGAAGGAGGAAGAAAAAATAAAAATCAAAAGGGATAAAGCATGCCCATGATAAACTGTCTCAAGTTTAAAGTGCGTTTCTTTTAGCTTTAAGTATGCTAACTAAACTTAGACTGACATTAAGGCCTGGGTTCCTTGTCGCATTCAGTCTTAATTGCCACATCAATTCTCTGGAACTGAGTGTAGTTTCCCAGTCCCCTCCTCTCTGGTCTTGGATTACTTTTTCTAGGACAAAGAAACGAATTGACATGTTGGGACAAACCAAAGAATGCTTGAAAAAAGCATTTGTTTCTTTTTTACATTTGATGTCATAAAAATGCTCGTATATCCTTCGTTTCAGTGCCCTTTCTGTTTTGCCCACATAAAATGATGTGCAAACCTCACAAAAATCTAGGTATACCACGCCCAAAGAGTAACAGGAGTAATACTCTCTGGCTGTCAAAGTGATGTTACGAGCAGAAATGTGTACCCGGTGAGTGTTTGCAATAAAGGGGCATTGGTGACATCTGCCGCAATGAAAAGTCCCTTTCCTTTTATTGCAACTAAAATGTGCTGACTTTTCTGTAATGTTCGTGTTTTGTTCAAAGATGCCCTTCAAGTTGGTGTTCCTTTTTCTAATAAAGGAAATGCTAGTGGGGAACATGTTGCCTAATTCCTCATGAGAAGTGACCACCGGCCAAAAATCTTTAATGGTCTTTTCGATTGTTATTTTTTATTTGTCTTTAATGAAGATGGATATTCCTCCTCCATAGTTTTTTTCATGTTTGTTTTGTGGTCTGAACGTGTGGAAGGCATTATAGCTCTGCATGGTCTGGGTACTGCCTGAGGCCCTGAACCATGTCTCTGTGACTGTGCAGACATCAGCATCTTCCAGGGTGAGAAGTGCTTCAAGTGAGTGCAGTTTCTGATTTAGACTCTTAGCATTAAGCAACATAACCCTGAGTTTATTTCTGGGGTATGTTTTTACGATGGGAATTTTATCTTTATGACATTGCCTAAAAAAGACACTATGGGGGGTAAGTACCTTTGCAAGCAAACTAAGGCCTACAGGTGACAGGTGAACACCATCTCTAGCAAAGCAGTGTGTTCTGTCAAACATATCATCCCAGGCTGTCAGATACTGGATCCTCCTGTACTGACACCAGAAGTTAAGCCAATTGTTGAAGTTGAAGTCAGTCATTTTTTTTTTGTTTATATTGTGGCATCATTATGGGTGAGTGAAGAATGCTGCTTACAGCTAGAAACATACCTACCTGGGACACATAATCTGAAAGCTCCATCATGTGTCCAGTGAGGTACGTCTCAAGTCATTCCCTCTAACATGGACTATGACAGAGTCATAACAGTACTTGTTGAGAGACCTGAGTGTGTGCGTGATTTGATGGATCCTATCACCTGACAGGCAGCTGATCTGGACTTTCACCTTGTTCAGCCTGGTGAGGAGGACATCTGTGTGTCACTATTGAGTCACCTATAACCAGAACATTGGGTTTTGAGGTGTTTTGCCTTAGGGACATTAATTGCTGAGACACTGATATGTGTGTTGTTGTGTGTGGTGGTGGATTGTGTTTGTGCACTGGTTTGTGCATGTGTGCGCTTGGGAGGTCGATGTTTTTGGTAGTAGTCTGTTAGTGAGTACCTCTGTGTATGTGAGTTTATATGTCTTGACCTTCTCTTGTGTGTGCTGACAACCTCTTTGTATGTCTTGTTTGTTGCATTGTGAGAGGACTGATTCTAATTCTGTAGTATAGTTACATCTCTCACATATTGTATTTGTTTGCTTTAGGAGCAAATGGTTGTCAGTGTACTGGGGTGAATTGGTACATTACCTCAGGATGCCCATGTCAGTCAGGTTGGCTGGATAAATGGTGGGAAACTGTCCACCCACTATGGCAGGTATATATTATAGTAACTAGTGAGGATGGGTAAGGTGGACCCAGATTTGTTTGTAAGACCAACAAGGGTACCTGTCCTTTGGATATCTAAAGGTGGAAGACTATGTCAATGCCTTAGAAAGTGCAGCTGGGTTGCTTTCTGGGTGGCAAATATGCAACTGCATTTCTCACAGAGAGGCAGTGGAACTAAAAAGGATTCAGTAGCAAGTATCATGGGAAAATTTTTGTTTCTAAGCATTTGTGTCTATACACAGCAGTGCTAAACCCCTTTGCATGGTGCACAGCTACGTGCAAATGCAGTGCTTAAGCACAAATGAAATTAAACTGTTGTAACACTAACTAGTGAATGGCAGTATAATGCTGAGATACTGTAGTGCAATGAAAACAAAAGCAATGTATATAAATGCAGCTGTAATTCACAGAACTACAGATAATGTTTAACAGCACCCATTTAGGAATTCTAATGCAAATTCCAGATGACCTTGCTTTAGATATTGACTAGTTCAGGAGGTTTAGAATATTATAGCCTAGCAGCATATTGATTGAGTCATACTGCTTTTGACACATAGAATACATTTCAGCTCTGTGCAAAGAGGGGAAGTTATTATGCTTCCAGACATGCACTAAAATGTGAAAGGGAAACCCCATTTGGCTTAATCTCTCATATGCAGGACAACATTACAGAAAATGGGACAGTTTGGACTTCATATGTGTACTCTACATATGTGTTAAAATGCAGCAGAGCTATCCAGAGTTTTGGTCTTGGGTACATAGACAGTGGGAGAGGTTATCAGTGGGGCTCAGTTATAAGGTGGTGCTTATCTAGCATTCCTGACTGAACAGTTGTCAAGGAAAGGAAGATCAACAGGTGTATAGCAACATGGCCCTGTATTACATAGCAATGTTATCAGTGATCCACGGATATGGAGAAGGAGACAACATAAATGCATGATCCCCATGGCAACACAGGATCTATATTATACATTCAAAGTTTCAAAACTTCAAACCTCATATGTTCGCCAACTTATGAGTGAAATTTGAAACTTTGAAAATATAATAAAAAAAATAACTTACCTTAATGTTCTGAGCAGGGGGCCAAGCCGTCCCTGTGCCCTCCAAACACCCCCTACTTAAATATACCAACTCCGAGATCGCACTTCAGTGCAGAAAAGGGAAATTTTCCCATTCTGTGCTGTACAGAGCTGTTGCTCTAAACCTTTAAACTTTTCAAAGTTTGATCATATGGTGTCAACCATATGACATTCGAACTTTGAAAAGTTTGAATAATTAATAGGTTCCCAGCAACACAGCCCTAACAAAAGCCACAATTGTCTTTTTTGGTTCACATGCTATAAACCACAGAGTCTACCTGCCAGACTTCACTGTCATGTTTCTATCCACATTGACAATGTGCTCGTGTGTGTGTGTGTGTGTGTGTGTGTGTGTGTGTGTGTGTGTGTGTGTGTGTGTGTGTGTGTGTGTGTGTGTGTGTGTGTGTGTGTGTGTTTGTGTGTGTGTGTGTGTATGTGCGCGCACGCATGCGCATGCGCACGTGCATGCATGCATGCCTACATGTATATATCTACAACCAGTGTTTATACCAGAGAAAATAAATTGTGATGATGTCCATATCTCCCGATACAGTATAAAGACAGCAATATGTAACAATGAACTATAAACACACAACTATGTGTCATGCATCATGTTTGCATGATTTTTTATACATTTTCAATGTGCATTACAAAAGACTCACATGAGAAGTCCTGCACACCTAATTTTCAATACTAAAGTATAAAACGATATTAACATAGAAAGAGACAGAGAGATAGAGGGAGATGGACAGAATGACAGACTGAGGGACAGACAGATACGGATAAAGAGGTATGTAAAGCAGTAAATGTTCAGGGTTTTAATGTCACACAAGAGTGACACTGCATAATCTGGATAGATGAGCTATGTTTTACCTATTGTCATTGTTAAATTGTACATTATTGATATACATGGTGCAATTTTTCCATTAAACTAAAATGACTGAAACCACTTCCTTCCTAAGTAGAACTTTTTGAAAGACCACAGTATCATATGCAACTATTATTGAGGTATGAATGTCCCACTCAGACGTATTTATGGATATTTGTGAAATAACAGATTGCTTTCAATATGTATATAGTCGTATCTTGTTTGCCGGCTGCAAAATACTACAGTATAAATACTGGATCTTGACTATATAAAAAGATCTTTCTTGATGTGACGTCAAGCCAGGACGTGCCCTCTGCATCTTCTGCTTTTTCTGCCTTGTGTTGGACGAGTGATCAACTGGTCTCATGTAAAAAGCACACTGATGTCTGCGTAACTGAGTCCTTTCTACAGTACCAGTGAAATGCAGTTTGTCATGTTTGAAAATGAGCACAAACTGTCATTGCAAATACATTCAACGACTTTTGCTCAAATCAGTGTTCGAGTTAATAGGAGAAGCAAATAGCAAATATCAAGGTATCCTATGTCAGCTTGGCTTGGCTATTAACTCTTAGGAATGAATGCAGAATGAAACTGTCAGATAAAGCTGTTTGTTAAAAAAAAATATGTATTTATTTTGTTTTCAGTAACTGGTTAAACCCACAGGAACTACAATACAGTAAATGGAAGATAGATGAACCTCACTGTACTCTAATCATTTAGATGGCAAATTTGATTCAGAGGTAAACACTCACGGGATTCCAAAAAGTACCTGATTTTTCCTTCAGTATATCTAAACTGTCAGTACCAATGACAAAACATCCTTATCAGATTCATAATAAATTTCTGTCTCAACTCTCCAGGGCCATATCCAATGATGAATAACTGTTGTAGCAGGTAGTGCGTACTTCTGCTGATGTGCACTGACAAAACTTGCAATATATTACGTTTGTTGTACTGCCTAATGGCAGCCAAACAAGATTTCCTTTCCCTATATCTGGAATTTGACAGAAATATTAGCCAAACAAGTATCTGTGGTATGTGAAACAGATAAAGGAGAAAAGGAGATCAGTCAGCGAAACCCGAGAGGCTAGAGATTGTGCAGATGTGATCAGTAACATTGTTTTCTACCAGCTCAGGGCTGCATTGATGAGAATGCTAGGATATTGAAAGAAGTTGCTTTAACAATATGAATAAAAAAACTCAGCCAATCAATTTTTTACTTTGAGATCTGCACTTGGTAACATCCTAACTTAATTATAAAATGTATTTCCACTGATCTTGAGAACTTCTATTGATATGATTAATTATTCACAACCTTACAGAGGGACAGATTAATGCACAACAATTACATGGAAATACACAAATTCTTTACAGCACTTAATACCCACGAGAACAGCAAGCTTAACTTATTAGTTAACACACACACAAGCAGACACACATAACCAAACAGACACTCACAGAGGAAGAGAATTATAATTTTGTGTACTCTGTTGCTTGTATTACAGACATTTAAATGTTCCTAGTTCTTAGCAGACAGAATGGTTGCTAGCACAGCAAGGAAGACAGACATGAAGGAATCCAAATTCATAGTGCTAAAACAAAACAGTTAAGTATGACTGCATTATGTAGTACTTCCTTTGTAAGAGCCAGTCAAACATTTCAGAACAATGTGAGATGGCAATAGGATCTGTAGCCTGTTCAGCTGGTGGTCTTATCCTGGAAATGATCAACACCCATTTGAACTATTGAATCAGTGCCTGCAGACAGGGATGAGATTAGACTTGAGAAGCCATGCTGTAGCACAGGAGACTACAACCCCAACCAACAAGTAGTAGACATGCAAGAAAAAAGTGCGGGCTTATTGTCTCATAAGAAGTGCCAAGAATGCCTTAAAATGTATTAATGCTGTGACAGCACACATACCGAACAAGATTGTGAGGAGATTCACAAGGACCTAGTACACATGGACGGGAATGATCTTCATGCAGGCTCAAATCCGAAGCAATTCCTTGATCCTTTCCTGTCTACTCAGTATTCTATAGTCATTTACGGCCCGCTTCCTACATTATAAACAGAACAGGATAATCACACATACTAAATGACACATACAAATATGGGTAATAATGTGCCAGCATGTGTGTGTGTGTGTGTGTGTGTGTGTGTGTGTGTGTGTGTGTGTGTGTGTGTGTGTGTGTGTGTGTGTGTGTGTGTGTGTGTGTGTGTGTGTGATACAGTGCATTCACATGTATTATGAGACCCTGGGTGCCCATGTCTGTGTACCTGAATCTGTGTCTCTCTTTGTGAGTGTGTGTTTGATGTAGTGTGTCTGTGTCTGCTGGGGACTATGTGTCTTGATACAGATGTGTATCTTACTCATGTGCCACTATCTTTAACCACAACCATGCATATTATGTTATGAAAATTGTTTTTATAATAGCATCACTACACAAAACATACATGCTTCTTCTTATTCTTTTGACTGTTCCCATTAGGGGTTGCCACAGAAGATCATCTGTTTCCATTCCTTCTTGTCCTCTGCACCTTGCTCTCTTACCACATCCATAAACCTTAGCTTAGGCCTTCCTTTTCTTTTTTCATCTTACCTGCCAGCAATATCCTTAGAATCCTTTTCCCAACACACCCTGCATCCCTACTCAGCACATGCCCAAACCAATGCAATCTTGCCTCTCTGGCTTTGACTGCAAACCGTCCATCCTGAGCTGACCCTGTAATATACTGATTTCTAATCCTGTCCATCCTTGTCACACCCAGTGCAAATCTTAACATTTTTAACTCTGCCACCTCCAGCTCTGACTCCTGCCTTATCATCAGTACCACTGTCTCGAACACATATAACATAGCTGGTCTCACTACCCTCTTGGAAACCTTCCCTTTCACTCTTACTGGCAACCATCTGTCACAAATCACTCCTGACACTCTTCTCCACCCACTCCATCCTGCCTGTACTCACTTCTTCACATCCCTTTAACACTCACCATTACTCTGAACTGTTAAACCCAAGTATTTAAACTCATCCACTTTCACCATCTCTATTCCCTGCATCCTCACAATTCCTCTATCCTCCCTCTCATTCATACACATTTATTCTGTCTTAGTCCTGCTGACCTTCATTCCTCTCCTCTCTATATATAGCATATATCCACCTCTCTCATTTGCAAACATCATAATCCACAGGGACTCCTGTCTGTCAACCTGTTTATCACTATTGCAAATAAGAAAGGGCTCAGAGCTGATCCTTGATGTAATCCCACATCCAACTTGAATGCATCCATCACAACTACCTTAGACTTCACCACTCTCACACTACCCTAGCATATATCCTGTATCACTCCTACATACTTCTCTGCCTCTCCCAACTTCCTCACAACCCCTCTCTAGGCACCCTGTCATATGCTTTCTCTAAGTCCACAAAAACACAATGCATCTCCTTCTGGCCTTCTCTAATACTTCTCCATCAACACCCTCAGAGCAAACGTTGCACCTGTAGTGCTCTTTCCAGGCATGAAACCATACTGCTACTCACTAATCATCACCTCCCTTCTTAACGTAGCTTCAACAATTCTTTATCATAACTTCATGCTGTGACTGATTACTTTTATTACTTTTATTTACAGCTCTGTACATTACCCTTATTCTTTAAAATTAGTACCAAAACACTTCTTCTCCACTCCTCAGGCATCCTCTTACATGCCAAGCTGGTTAAAAACTCCCCTGCCATTTCTCCTAAACACCTCCATGCTTCCACAGTTATGTCATCTGGACCAACAACCTTTCCATTCTTCATCCTCTTCATATCTGTCCTTACTTCCTTCTTGCTAATCTGTTCCACTTCCTGATTCACTATCCCATCATCCAACTTTTTCTCTCTTTTATTCTCTTCATTCATCAGTCCCTCAAAGTACTCTTTCCATCTGCTCAAAACACTCTCCTTGCATGTGAGTATGTTTCCTCATTGTTGTGAAGATATGTGAAGGCTGCCAGCCTAGCTAGATAGAATTTTGTAGATAATTCTATGTTTCTGTAAATATTAATAAAAGCCATAAGCTTGTTCTCTTAAATGTGAGAAGACTGTATTGGATGTTGTGCAAAAGTGTAACAACAGTGCACTCTGCTGTAAGAAACCTGATAAGTCAAGCATTTTATGACTGATCTCAGGGTTGGTAGTGCCTATTGCCTACCATCTGGCACCTTTAGCCATAGCCCATGATATTTCCTTAGCAAGCCATATGGGCATAAAACGTACAGAGAGACAAATTATGCAGAACTGTTATTTGCCTGGAATTTCCAGAGATGTAACAGGGTACTGAAGGACCTGTGAGCAGTACCAAAAGGTAGGCAAGACAGGAGACAAGGTGAGAGCTCCTTTTATGCCATTGCCTGTGATGGAGCAGCCATTTCAGAGGGTAGCTATGAATATTTTGGGGTCTCTGAGTACCCCAATTTCCACAGGGAAAAAGTATATCCTAGCGGTAGTAGATTATGCTACAAGATACCCAGAGACAGTGGCTTTGTTCTCCATTGAGGAGAAAAAGGTGGCAAATGCTTTGTTAGACATTTTCAGCAGGGTAGGTTTCCCAAAAGAAATGCTGACTGACAGAGGTGCCAATTTCATGGCATACCTGCTGGCTTATCTGTGGAAGTACTGTGGGTGAAGCACCTGAAGACCACCCTACCATGCCCAGACTAATGGTCTTGTTGAGAGGTTAAACTCTACAGACAAGTTCATGCCCTGAGCATTTGCAGACCAGTTTAAGAGGGAGTAGGACAAATATTTTCCCCATCTGTTGTTTGCTTACAGAGAGGTTCCCCAGGAATCCACAGGTTTTTCACCCTTTGAGTTGCTGTATTCAAGATGAGTGAGAAGGTGAGTGTGAATCTCACAAGGAGTCTGTTGTAGCATATCTCCCAAACCTCAGAACAAGGATCAGGGAACTCATGGGCTTGGCCCAGGAGAACCTGGCAGTAGCCCAACAACAGAAAAAGATATGGTATGACAAGAATTCTCAAGCTAGAGAGTATGCTGTAGGGCAGCAGGTAATAGTTCTCATTCCTGTCAGACACAAGCTGCAAGCAGCTTGGCAGGGATCCTACAAGGTGGTAAGAAAAGTAAGTGATGTTAACTACATGATGGAACTGCTAGGCAGGAGGCAGGGGCACAAAATGTACCATGTTAACATGATGAAACCATACCATGATAGGGAGGCCCTTGTGTTGAGTATTTGCAGTGGATTGCAGGAGGAGCCTGAGGGAGATCTGGTGATTGATCTCCTCAGTGATGCTTGGACTGACACCTCAGTGGAAGGGGTAGCAATGCCCCAGCAGCTATCTCCTGCCCAGGTTCGAGAAATCTGAGCAGTGCTACAGGTGTTTGGGGTCATGTTCACTGGGAAAACAGGGTGCATCCACCTAGTGCAGCACCAGGTGGATTCAGGACCCTAAAGGTCTATTAGGCAGGCCCCTTACAGCATGCCTGAGAGAGTCATACAGACTCTGAGGGAGGAGATACATGAGATGTTGAAACTAGGGCTAATTCAAAAGTCCAGCAGTCTCTGGGCATCTCCAGTGGTGCTGGTGCCAGAAAAGGATGGCAGCAACAGGTTCTATGTGGACTACAGGAAATTAAATAGTCACACAGAGTCAGATGCTTACCCCATGTCTAGGATGGATGAGGCCCTAGAGCAGCTGGGTGGGGTTAAGTATCTTACAACCGTTGATCTTACCAAGGGTTACTGGCAGGTGCCCTTGACTCCCAGTGCAAGAGAGAGATCAGCCTGTGTGACTCATTTTGGCTTGTATGAGTTCACAAAGATGCCCTTTGGGATGAAGAATGTCCCAGCAACTTTCCAGAGGCTGGTAGATCATATCCTAGCAGGAGCAGGAGGGTTTGCCCTTGCTTACCTAGATGATATTGCCATCTGCAGACATTCCTGGCAAGAAAACCTTCAACATGTCAGGGAGGTGCTGGGCAGACTACAGGGACAGAGTTGACCATTAAGCCGAGCAAATGTCAGGTGGGTATGGCAGAGGTCTCCTACCTGGGACATAGAGTGGGGAATGGTAAGATCAGGCCAGAACCTGCCAAAGTGGAATCCATTCAGGCATGGCCTGCACCTGTTACCAAAAAGCAGGTGTGGGCATTCTTAGGGACAGCAGAGTACTACAGAAAGTTTGTCCCCAGTTATAGTACCATAGCTGCTCCCCTCATGGACCTGACAAGGAAAACAGGCCAGATAAGGCAGTGTAGATCACAGCATGTGAGCAGGCATTGCAGAAGCTTAAAGAAGCTTTGGGATGACCCCCTTTGTTAACCAGTCCAGATTACAGCAAATAATTTGTTGTACAGGTGGATGCTTTGAACCATGTGGTGGGGGCTGTACTTAGCCAGATTTCATCAGAGGGGGAAGAGTACCCAGTGATTTATCCCAGTCATAGGCTCCAACCCAGTGAGGAATGCTATGCACCTGTAGAAAATGAATGTCTAGCCATAATGTGGGGACTGCAGAAGCTTCAGCATTATCTGTATAGAAGAAAATTCAATGTAGTGACAGATCACAATCCCCTTAACATGGTTAAACAGAGCCAGCCAGCAAAATGCCAAGTTGATAAGATGGAGCCTAGGGTTGCAAGCATATATGTCAGTGCAGCACCGCAGTGGGAGTAGCAATGCCAGCACAGATGGCCTCTCAAGAAAGGGAATGAGGTAAGGTATACTCAGATAGGCCTAACCCTCTCAAGCAAAGTTTCTCAAGGGACACTTGAAACTAGCTTGAGTTCTCTGGGGGGGCGGTGTGAAGATGTTTGAAGGCTGACAGCCTAGCCAGATAGAATTATATAGATAATTCTATGTCGTTGTATATATTAGTAAAAGCCATAGGCTTCTTCTCTTAAATGTGAGAAGACTGTATTGGATGTTGAACTGCAAAAATGTAACAACAGTGCACTCTGCTCTACGAAAGCTGATATGTCAAGCATTTTATGACTGTTTGATTTCAGGGCTCAGAGCCATGGTGTCTGAACCAGAAGATTTTTTTCTATTGTTTTGAGACCAGAGTTAATTGCTAGATTTTAAATATATAATGTCTTTAATTGCTGTGGTTTCCTGACCAGGTGCAAGCTTACTAAGAAATGTAAATGTAGAGTTTCTCTTAGCCTGGGAAACTAGAGAATTGTTAACAATTATGTAATCTAAAATGAGTCAGCAGGATGTATTATCAATTTAAAAGACTGCCTCAGAGACAGAGAGAGAGCATTTTGGATTTTGTCTAAAGCTGACAATAACTCATCAGTACTCTGCTTTTGCTCTATATGTAAGTTTATTTAGAACTGTTATTGCTCTTAGGAAAAGATTGAAAATAGTAAGTTTAGTCTAGCTGTTTTCTATATTTATGTCAGAACTACTCTACAGTATTATTTTAAGCATTTTCCTGTGATGTCTGAACTCTTGACTAGCACTGTGTAGTAAGAATCTTGTGTTTTTATTATTACATATTTTAAAACCTTTCAACTGTGGCTGTTTTGTGTAGAGCTAACTTAAGCTCTAGAGTACATTGCACATATATAGTGATACTGTCCAAGCCACTCCAATAGCTTTAGCCCTGGGTCACACTTACTATTTGGGTAATAATATAGCACAGTAATAATTGGACACCCTTTGGTAACGGCCTTTTTAGTAGCTGATATTAGTGGTTGGTGGCAGCTGGTACTACCTTATAGACTGGCAGGAAGGGGCATAGCTGGAGAACCTGTGCCAGCCTTCCACAGGAGTGTCTGTGTGGTTGTATATAACTCTTATCTCAAGGTGTGTGTGTGTGTGTGTGTGTGTGTGTGTGTGTGTGTGTGTGTGTGTGTGTGTGTGTGTGTGTGTGTGTGTGTGTGAGAGAGCTACTTGGGCAGGAACATGAAGCACTGGTTGGACAGAGAGTGTACTGGAGGTTTTAGCTTGACCACTAGGCTGAGATCTGGACCCTATAGCTGTGCCAGTGGGGAGTCTTATTGGGGATCGGGAGAGAAAGGGAGAAACCAGCCCCAGACTGTAATCTCTGTGTGTTCTTAAGAGAAATTGTACTTTACTGTGTGTGTATTTGTTATCTTTCCCAATGTGGACACCCCTTACTGGTGTTAGTGGTGAGGATTGAGGCTCATTGATGACTCGGCCAGTGCGCAGGCATCACAGTTATCCTTTATCTACCCTTACCTGCTGCACATCTTTTCCAGCTCGGTCCCTCTGTCTAACCAATTGGTACAGGTCCTTTCCTCCCTCTTTAGTGTCCAACCTTTCATACAACTCTCCATACACCTTATCCTTAGTCTTCACCACCTCTCTCTTTGCCATACATCTCATCTCCTTATACTTCTGCCCACTTTCCTCATCTCTTTGACAATCCCACTTCTTCTTCACCAACCTCTTTCTCTGTAGAGTCTCCTATACTTCCTTATTCCACCACCAGGTCTCCTTGTCCTCCTTCGCCTGCCAAGCACCTCTCTAGCTGTTTTCCTTGCCATCTCTGCTGTAGTTACCCAGCTATTCAGTATCACTTCACTTCCACCCAGTGCCTGAACTTTCCTGAACTCTACCTTACAATCATCCTCACAATCATTGTTCAACTTTTCCCCAGTGGCTGGGTTATAAACATACATGTACAACATTACATTTATACACCTACCTAGCCCATACTCTAACCCTAACTTGCAAGCATTCACACACACACACACACACACACACACACACACACACACACACACACACACACACACACGCACACACGCACACACGCACACACACACACGTGTATGCTGATCAATGCCAGCATTTTGAAAATAAGCATAAAAAAGCAAAAATTTAAAAAAAGTTTCAAATGAAAGCAGGCAGTTTGTTTTCATCATCCAGTCTACAAAACCCCACCACACATGAACACACAATTTCTCTGAATAGTCGTAGTGCTATGAAAAATGTTTTTCACTAAGGTAAGGTGCAAGACTAGTGTTGGGACAGAGGCTGGATTAGGGTTAGCAGGCTTTAGTAACGTAGGTGGGGGGTGAAGCCCCTCCTCACCCACACCACCCTATTCCTGCCTTCTAGCCTTAACCCTGCACCCTACCTTAGAAAAATCCTTTCTGTAATACTATGACTACACAAAACAGTCTTAGACATATACCACACTAAGCAGAATATTCTCACATAACTAAATATATATATATACATACACACTTACTCTAACCTGCAAACACTCCCAACCCAATGATATAGCTTTCAGTATATTTGAGAGTTTTAACATTAGCAACCAAAACCCACAATTACCTTAACCACATGCACTAGATTGTCTGTCTTGCAATAGCTAACATTTCTGATGATTGACATTTCCAAGCATTAATTCTGTCAATGAAATGAGCATTGAACAGAGTGAATGAACTCTCTCTCTCTCTTTTTTTAGATATATACTTATTTATTGACATTTGATTAGCGGGAAAATCCAGCTGCGTATGAGCCAATTTTCAGTGGAGTCCGGGGAGAAAAGCTCCAGAGTAATACAAAACATTTTAAGAATAATAATTTTACAGTCTTTAAAAATAATACAAAAAACGAATATAGTTTCAATAATTATACCAAATAATATGAAAACATTGGTTAAGAATAGATATTTGTTATATAACAATTACTTAATCGTTAGAGAAATTTTAGCCAAATTGATAGAAGTAAGGAAGTGAGTGAAGAAGGGAGAGTATGGAGATGTGAGGTATGAATAGGTATTTGTCCACATTAGGGATATAGTTTATCCTGGTGTTGAGCAAGAGCAGAGTCAGTTTTTGGCTAGGAAGTCTTTCCAAATTGTTTTAAAAGATGGGAAGGAGGGTATTGAGCTGATGGATAGTGATAAGGAATTCCAGACCTTAGCAACCTGGTACGAGTACAGACAATGCCCAGCAAATTTGAAAGGTTTGAGAACAGACAGGAGTTTTCAGTCATTGGATCATAATAAACAACTAGGAGCACAGTTGTGTGGAATGTTATTTAGTGCTGGATAAACAGATGGATTCTAGATAATTGTATAGGTGATAAGAAACTATATATGTTAGTTGATAAAGCAGTTCTAAGCAGTTTAGGCTTTTTAGTGCTATATAGTGGTGGGTTCTGAAAGGGCTATTTACTGCAAACTTAACAACTTTGTTATAGCATTGTTCAAATTTTGATTCTGGATGGGTGAGCAATTAAGAAGTGTGGAAGGAGAAAAGTAGTGTCAACCATTCCTTTAGTTGTGTCAGTGAGAAAGTTTTTGGTTCTATAAAGCATCCCTAGTTTTTAATGAGTTTGTCTTATGCAATTTTGTATATGCAGGTCAAATCACCCCTAATAAATTTGGTATGAGAAGTGATCTCATTGGCTGCATTATCAGGATAGAGAGGACTTTAAATTTTGTTTGTTCATGGAACAGGGATTTGGGGAAATAAGTAGTAGTTTTTTGGGGGGAGGGGGTTTGAGCATGAGTTGTGAGTTACAAAGCCAGGTTTCAGTTGCTGATAAAGCTTCCTGACATTTTTTTTTGGAGGTGTGCCATATTGTCAGATGTGCAAATGAGTGTGTGGTCATCTGTGTACTGTATTGGGGATGCCTGTTGTGTGGAAGGTGTTGGCGAGTATGATAAAGAGGAGGGGACCAAGGATAGATTACTGTGGTACACTAGTGGTGACTGTGAGATATGGCGAGAGGGTGTCATGCCATTCTTCTCATTGATACCTATTGGACAGGTAGCTTTTGAACCACAGTGAGGACATTTGTAGTAGATGTTTGATGTGATAAACTATGTCAAAGGTGTTAGGCAAGTCTAGAAATAAGGAGGAGACTAGTATGCTGTTATCCCTAGCTTTATTGACAGTATCTATACAGGTTAGAAGTGAAGTGTTATGAACTATGGGAAGGACAGAAGCCATGTTGTGTGGAGGATAAGAATTCTTCCTGTAGTAGATAGTCTAGCAATTGTTTTTGAGTACATTTTTCAAGTATTTTGGAGAGGGAGCTAAGATTGTAATAGATCTAAAGTTAGTAATGCCTGTTGAATTTCCTCCTTTGTGCAGAGGGATAATGCGTAGCATTCCTGGATTGACTTATTGATAAGGATTGAGACAGGATAGGCAATGCGATCAGCTGATGTAGAACATGTTTTGAGTTTTTTAAGAGTAGATTTATATATGATGGAGAATAGTTGCATGACTGCCGAATCATACACCAATGCACTGTAAGAACACGTAGACAAATGCATGGATCCCGCCGTACACAATAGAACCAAGATGCTCTCTTCCAAAAAAAGGAAGCCAATCTGGAGGTCCCCTGCTATAAACAAATGCTACAACAGAAAGAGGAAACTGATGTGGAATAAGGTGAAGTCCCAAAACTCCCTTATCAGCCTCAACAAAAAGTTTAGATCCCTCATCAAATCCTCTAAAGCTAGCTATGAAAACAGAATTGCAGCAGATAGTATAGACAACCACAAGGCCTTCTATAGTTATGCAAAGAATCTCCACAGCAATACCCAGATTTTTTCTGAGCTACTGCACAATGGTATCTCCTATACTGAACCAACAGATCTTGCCAATATACTGACCGACAGATTCAGTGCCAACTTTACCCCTCTTTCCCCCTCCAAAGGACCAATCACAATACCAGTAGATTGCCAGGCACTCGGTACTACTGCTGCACAGGTTAAAACAACATTGTCCAAGGCCATGAATACAGCTTCTATGAGACCTGACAATATCCCTGGCTGTGTTCTACATGAACTACAGAGTGAACTGGCACCTCACCTGTGTGCCCTGTTCAATCACAGCCTTATCTCAGGCTTTGTCCCTACCGAATGGTGCACTACTACAGTCATACCTTTTCACAAAGGAAGAGTGACTATAGACCCTGAGAACTATCACCCCATTAGCCTGATGAGTCTGATATGCAAAGCTATGGAACACATCATCATGGACCTAATAAACAAGGATATATGGAATCTCCAAACTCTGAATGCCATCTCTGGTTTTGTGAAGGGTAGCTCATGCCTGTTCAACTTGGCCGACTTCTTTGAGTCAGTCACCAGAGCTGTGGATGAAGGCAAGGTGGTTCATACAGACTACCTTGATCTGGCCAAGGCCTTTGATACCATTCCCCACTCAGGAAACATCGAAAAACACACTAAACTAGGCATCAACCCCTATATCACTAGGTGGGTCGCAAACTGGCTCACAGATATAACCTACAGTGTGGAAGTAGCTGACTCCAAGTCAGACTACCAACCAGTCATGAGTGGAGTCCGACAGGGTTCGGTCCTGGATTCTCTGTTGTTTGGTATCTACTTCTCTGATGTCCAGGCCAACACAAAGAAACTCTGGCTGACAAAGTTCACAGACAATTGCAAGTTGGGAGCTATTATTAACTCCCCAAGTGATGTTGATATCCTACAGAAAGGCCTCGCTGAGACCAATGACTGGTGTCAGAACCATTGCCTTAAGCTCAATGCCAAAAAATGTGTCATCATCCCCTTTGGGAAAAGCCTGGTTCCCATGAATTACCACATCGATGGTAGTCCACCAAACACAGAAGGTGTTATAAGAGATCTGAGAATACAAGTTGACAGCAACCTCTCTTTTGACCACCACATTGGAATTGTGGTCAGAAAGTCCTTCTGTGTGGCACATCTCATTACTAAGGGTTTTACATCCAGGAAGAAAGAGATCATTGCTTCCTTCTACACTTCCCTCATTAGGCCAATCATCGAGTACAATGCCCTATTTGGCATGTACCTCACTAGACACCTGTAACAACTGGAGAGGCCACAAAAGTACCTCACAAAGAGGATCCTAGGCCTTAAACACTTGTCCTATATGGGCAGACTCAAAAAACTCCAACTATTCTCTGTCTCATATCAACTACATAGAGACGATTTCTGCTTGACTTACAAAACCATATCTGACCCAGCTCTGTTAGAAATGCTACATCTAAAGAAATCCCAATCCCTGTGTACCACACACACTCCAGAGACCTCAACTTCATTACCAAATTCAACAGAACGTGCTGGAGGTACAGGTTCATAACCCAGAGACTGCCCATGCTATGTAATAGACTTCCCATACATGTCAAACAGAGCATCTCACTGGCCCTCTTAAAGAGAAATCTTGATGGGTGGATGGGAAATAGAAAATTGGGAACTAAGGTCGGGTGGCACGATGCCAGGGTAATCCTATGGGCTAGGCTTGTAAAGGCTCCAGGGACATTTGTCTAGTACACACCTATGAACCTATGAACCGATGTGGGCACAGGTTTGAGGGTGAAAATGGATGTGGTGATAAGCAGCTGCTGGGCAGGGTTAGGATTAGATATTGGGGAATCCTTGGTTAGAGATGCTATACTATCTGTAAAAAAAGAGTTGAATTGTATTGTGGTTTCAAGAAATGAGTTATTGGGAGAGAGGTTAGGGTTTAAGTTATGGTTGGGATACAAGATTTCTTTAATGGCCATCGAGACTTTTTTGTGGTTGTGTTTAGTATTATTCTGAAAGTTATAATAGTATATTTTTTTGTCTTTATTAATTTGCTTTTTAGTATGAATTCAAAGCATACCGATGTTTTCAAGATATTGGTGTTTTACATTTGTGCCATTCTTTCCGTACGTTTTCTATTTCCTGTATTATCATCATTCTTTCCATACTTTTTTGGTTTCCTGCATTATCATCATTCTTTCCGTACTTTTTCGGTTTCCTGCATTATCATCATTCTTTCCATACTTTTTCGGTTTCCTGCATTATCATCATTCTTTCCGTACTTTTTCGGTTTCCTGCATTATCATCATTCTTTCCGTACTTTTTCGGATTCCTGCATTATCGTCATTCTTTCCATACTTTTTTCTATTTCCTGCATTATCATCATTCTTTCCGTACTTTTTCTATTTCCCGCATTATCATCATTCTTTCCATACTTTTTCGGTTTCCTGCATTATCATCATTCTTTCCGTACTTTTTCGGTTTCCTGCATTATCACCATTCTTTCCATACTTTTTCGGTTTCCTGCATTATCATCATTCTTTCCATACTTTTTCTATTTCCTGCATTATCATCATTCTTTCCATACTTTTTTGGTTTCCTGCATTATCATCATTCTTTCCATACTTTTTTGGTTTCCTGTATTATCATCATTCTTTCCATACTTTTTCGGTTTCCTGCATTATCATCATTCTTTCCGTACTTTTTCGGTTTCCTGCATTATCATCATTCCTTCCGTACTTTTTTGGTTTCCAGCATTATCATCATTCTTTCCATACTTTTTCGGTTTCCTGCATTATCATCATTCTTTCCGTACTTTTTCGGTTTCCTGCATTATCATCATTCTTTCCGTACTTTTTCGATTTCCTGCATTATCATCATTCTTTCCGTACTTTTTCGGTTTCTTGCATTATCATCATTCTTTCTGTACTTTTTCGGTTTCCTGCATTATCATCATTCTTTCCGTACTATTTTGGTTTCCTGCATTATCTTTCTGTACTTTTTCGTTTTCCTGCATTATCATCATTCTTTCCATACTTTTTCGGTTTCCTGCATTATCATCATTCTTTCTGTACTTTTTCGGTTTCCTGCATTATCACCATTCTTTCCATACTTTTTCGGTTTCCTGCATTATCATCATTCTTTCCATACTTTTTTGGTTTCCTGCATTATCATCATTCTTTCCATACTTTTTTGGTTTCCTGTATTATCATCATTCTTTCCATACTTTTTCGGTTTCCTGCATTATCATCATTCTTTCCGTACTTTTTCGGTTTCCTGCATTATCATCATTCCTTCCGTACTTTTTTGGTTTCCAGCATTATCATCATTCTTTCCATACTTTTTCGGTTTCCTGCATTATCATCATTCTTTCCGTACTTTTTCGGTTTCCTGCATTATCATCATTCTTTCCGTACTTTTTCGGTTTCTTGCATTATCATCATTCTTTCTGTACTTTTTCGGTTTCCTGCATTATCATCATTCTTTCCGTACTATTTTGGTTTCCTGCATTATCTTTCTGTACTTTTTCGGTTTCCTGCATTATCATCATTCTTTCCATACTTTTTCGGTTTCCTGCATTATCATCATTCTTTCTGTACTTTTTCGGTTTCCTGCATTATCATCATTCTTTCCACACTTTTTCGGTTTCCTGCATTATTATCATTCTTTCCGTACTTTTTCGGTTTCCTGCATTAACATCATTCTTTCCATACTTTTTCGGTTTCCTGCATTATCATCATTCTTTCAGTACTTTTTCGGTTTCCTGCATTATCATCATTCTTTCCATACTTTTTCGGTTTCCTGCATTATCATCATTCTTTCTGTACTTTTTCGGTTTCCTGCATTATCATCATTCTTTCCGTACTTTTTCGGTTTCCTGCATTAGCATTCTACTCTCTTTTGATAACCAAATTGCATTATTTGTTTTCATTCTATTCCTTCTAGGAAGTGCAAGGCTATTTGGGATAATCAGGAAAGTTTACTGAATTCATTTATTGCATCATCGTCTAAAGGGTGGATTTTTAGGAGGTTCCAGTTAATAGATGATAAGTTATTAATGAACATTTTTGGATTAAGTTTGAAAAGATTACGTGTTGTTTTATAAACATGCTGTTTAAGTGGATGTGTGAGATGTCTGGTTGTACAGATTGGGAGATAACTGAGAGAGTCTGACACTGTACCAATGTGTTGTATTTGCTAGGGTCTGATACTAGGATCCAGTCTAATAGGGAATTTGATATCTTGCTATAATGTGCGGGGCTGTTAGTTGTGTGAAATCAAAAAAGTTCACACTAGATGAAGGAGAATTACAGTTTATGTCCAACCATTTGACATTCATATCACCTAGTAGTATTACTTCCTGTGTAATTGTTATGGATATCCAGTGTAGGATATATTCTAGTTTATACTTATTTGTACATATTTGTAACTGTTTAAAGTCAGGAAAGTAATAAGAAGCTCTGCTGAATTGAATTCTGGTACTGGTTTACTGTAAGATGAAATTTAGTAGTTGTTGGGAAATAAAGCAATACCACCACCTTTCCTGTTTACACGGTCATTATGGATGATATTATAGCTGTGAGGTGCAATTTCAGAATTGTTTATACTGGGTTGAACCCATGTTTCAGTTACAGTTTATGTTTGGTAATCCAGGCATGTAGTTCAGTAATTTTATTTCTTATAGTTCTAAAAATATGGCAACAAAAGTTAGATTACTGTGGTTGGGAGTTGACCATTATAGGGTTATAGTAGTGTGTAAAAGAAAATTGTCTTGATGTTCATTGTGAGAGGGGGTGCCAGTATTAGGGTGAAAGTTTCCTTCTGCAAGGATTTTAGTAATACTTGTTTCTTGCAGAGTATTTTTCCACCAAATTTTATTTTGGTTTGAGTTGAAATGGAGTTAAACTGTATTTGCAGCAATGATGAGGGGAATTATTAAAAAGGTTTGGTGCGATGTGTGGAAAGTGCAGAGAGGAAGTGAGAATAGGTGGTTGGGACAGAGTGGGAGATCATTTCAGAGCTATTATAGAGTCATGGTAGGATGCATGATGGCCCAGTAAAAGAAGAACAGAGGATAAGCTAAGGAGTAGCATGATTAAATAAAGGGACCCATATGTTACAGTTGTCAGGGACTAGGGAAGTAGGGATCAAGGAGGAAAAGGAAGTTGCAGGGTAGAAGGACATTTAGTGGTAGTGGGAGTCTGAAAGCTGATTGAGGGTAGCTAGAAAAGAAACATTTTCTATGAGAGTTAGGCTGTCTGAGTATCCTATCTGGAATGTAAGGAATAGGAGGTCTTAAAAGGTTAGAGACTGAAAATGTAGGTAAAATAGGAAGAAGTGAGGGTTAATTTGGGGAAAAGTTGAATATACAATGTAGACTAGATAGGTGCTGTTAGGTGGGGATGTGGCTATGAATGAATATAGTGCAAAGCAGTATGGGAGGGAAAAAGGTAGTTGGGAATGGTGCTAAAAGATTAAATGGAAGGTCAAAGTATAACGGACAGTAATCAGTTTATAACCAGTACAAACAAATTAGTAGAGTGGTACCAAGTAGAACAGGTTTTCTTTCATGAAGACTAAGTAACTGGTATATACAATGTCATCTATTGGTCAACAGAAAGGACAGTGTCCAACACTGTAATTGCCCCTTAGAGTGCAAGGACAACATTGTCAAGGGAGGGAGGTGTTTCATATGAATTTCCATCACAAGCAGTTACATATTTGACTAGATGAAGGTATTACACAGGAAGGATCTTCAAGTTAAATTTGCAAACATTGTACAAAATCAAAATTCTCAGTGAAAATGGCTGGAGTTGGCCTTGGGAAGAGCTTCTGCAGTATCTGGGTTGGGTATAGTGACCTGAGGCTAAGGCTATTGTACAAAGACAACATTCTCTGAAAATGTTGAGAGTTGGCGTTTATTGCAGCCCTTCAGTAGTATCTGGGTCGAAAGTAATGACCCCAGCCGATTGTGCAAAGACAGAATTCTCAGTGAAAATGAATGAGAAAATTGGGGAAACATCTGGGAGCACTTGATACTGTACTCTCTGTATGTCATTAATGGGAAAACATCTGGGACCACTTGATAATGTACTACCTGTATGTCATTAATGGGAAAACATCTGGGACCACTTGATACTGTACTACCTGTATGTCATTAATGGGGAAACATCTGGGACCACTTGATACTGTACTCTCTGTATGTCATTAATGGGAAACCATCTGGGACCACCTGATAATGTACTACCTGTATGTCATTAATGGGAAAACATCTGGGACCACTTGATACTGTAGTATCTGTATGTCATTAATGGGAAAACATCTGGGACCACTTGATAATGTACTACCTGTATGTCATTAATGGGAAAATATCTGGGACCACTTGATACTGTACTACCTGTATGTCATTAATGGGAAAACATCTGGGACCACTTGATACTGTACTATCTGTATGTTATTAATGGGAAAACATCTGGGACCACTTGATACTGTACTATCTGTATGCCATTAATGGGAAAACATCTGGGACCACTTGATACTGTACTATCTGTATGTTATTAATGGGAAAGCATCTGGGACCACTTGATACTGTACTATCTGTATGTCATTACAGAAGTGCTAAAAACCTCAAGGGATTCAGGCTTTTCATGTTATTATATGGCAGGTACACTTGTGGATTGTAACCAAATAAGGCAAAGACTCACACAGGAAAATGAGTGCATAACCAAACTACCATGTATTCTAATACTTCTGCCCAACCAGTTAGTAAGACTCCTCGGAAGAAATACAAAAAACAGCCACCTGCATAAAAAATAATCCATAGTCACATGATCCACCAAAGACTTGTGCCATATGATCCAAATTTAGAATAAATAAATAAAAATGAAAGCATAAAAAGGGAACACAACCAAATCAATTAATATTAACCAATTGTAATTTAGCACTTCTAATTTTCAGCACAAAATTAATATTAAACGTTTCATGCAGACTTGGTGGCTTTGTGGAATTCAGCCTCAGTTGCTACACAAACTCTCTATACGCTGCTCTTATTTTATAGCTTTCATCCAATTTCTCCAAATTTTGTTAAGGCATTTTTTAGTCAAAGCACTTTTTGGATGTACCTTTTTAGTGTTATACATGTGCTTGTAAATCTTAGCCCAAAGGCTCCCTTCCATTTCACCCACATAATATCCTTTACATGGGGGACAACAGGAAGTATACAGCATCCCCCTTTGATCCACAGTTGGTATGGCCCATGCCTCATATATGACTGCATCACATTAAATATTTTAATAGTGCCTTTTTTATTAATATAACAGCATCAGTTAAACATGGCACACTTTTGGATGATAAAACCAAGACCTAGCTTCATATTATTGTTAATTTCAGTGCTTACCTCCCTGCACCACCTTAGCAATGGGTGCTCACCCTAACTCTAAGGCTGCATCTTCCCCCAAACCGAACCCTACAACTTAATGCTATTAAAACCTTCCCGTAACACTGCCACTACACAAGACACACTTGGACACACAAAGACACACTAACAACAATACATCTATCTCCTTACCTACACTGACCTTAGCCCTATAACATGCACACTACCAAACATACACCTATCCCCTCAACAATCCCCAACCCTAAGTCTCAAATACATGTATAAACATTCACCCCCTCCAAATCTTACTCACCTGTATTGAAGGAATATTTTAAATGTTCAGCTACCTGTACATTCAACATAAAGCACCACACCTAGCACTCACAGATAAAACAAAAACAGTCAATGAAATGTAAGACAACTATATATACTGGCTAACTGGCTAAGTTTAAAGTGGCCTACAAGGGCAGTTTGCCTAGTACTAATCTATGAACCCATATGCACACACACAAACGTTATCTGTATCTATGTATCTGTATCTATCTAGCTATCTATCTATCTATCAATATCCATATATATCTATATCTATCTATCTATATCTATATATATATATATATATATATATATATATATATATATATATATATATAGGTATACACACACACACACACACACACACACATATATATATATATATATATATATATATATATATATATATATATGTAAAATCTCTCTCTCTCTCTCTCTCTATATATATATATATATATATATATATATATATATATATATGGGTCTACTTCGAATAACCGAACCGCCACTTCACCGACACCCAGAAGATCGAGACAGAACGACCGAACAGGTAGATGATCGAAAAGGTGATATTCCGACAGCTGAAAGACCGACAACGGCAACATGTGAGCGCGATCCGGTAAGTGTGCGATAGTGACGGATTTAGGATTGGGGAGCGGACAGGTAAGTGTACGATAGTGAGGGATTTTAGGTTAGGGTGTGGGAAAGGTGAGTGTGCGGTAGTGTCGGACTTAGGGTTCCGGTAAGGTAAGTGTGTGATAGTGATGTAGTGTAGTGTAGGGAAGGGTTGAGTTTGTTAGGGTTAGTATGAGGGTGGAGTGAGTGTGCGATAGTGACGGGCTTAATGTTTTAGGGTGGGTTAAGTGAGTTAGGGTTAGGGTGCAGGTGGGGAAGTGTGCGATAGTGACGGTGTTGAGGTTTAGGGTGGGTTAAGTGAGTTAGGGTTAGGTGCGGTTGGGTAAGTGTGCGATAGTGACGGTGTTGAGGTTTAGGGTGGGTTAAGTGAGTTAGGTTAGGTGCGGGTTGGTTAAGTGTCTTGTAGTGTCGGACATTAGGGTTAGGGTTTAGGTTAAGGTTAGTGGATATGTTATTGTGTGCAATGTGTAGTTTACGTTTTTTGTGTCGGTGTAATGGTGTTCGGTTTTTTGAGTTGTTGGTGTTTGTCGGTGTTGTGTGTTTTCAGTTGTTTGGGGTCGGTAAATTGTGTGTCGGTGAATCGGAAGTTCGGTTATACAAAGTAGACCCATATATATATATATATATATATATATATATATATATATATATATGTAAAGTGTACACAGCCCTGTTAAAATGCCAGGTTTTTGTGATATAAAAAAAATGAGATGACAATAAATCATTTCAAAACTTTTCTCACCTTTAATGTGACCTAAAATCTGTACAATTCAATTGTACAACAAACAAATCTGTTAGGGGAAAAATATAAAAGAAAATGTACTATAAGCTGGCTGCATAAGTGTGCACACCCTTAAACTAATACTTTGTTGAAGCACCTTTTGATTTAATTACAACATTCAGTCTTCTTGGGTAGGGGTCTATCAACATGGCACATCTTGACTTGGCAATATTTTCCCACTGTTCCTTGCAAAAGTGCTCCAAATCTGTCAGACTGTGAGAGCATCTCTTGTGCACAGCCCTCCTCAGGTCACCCCACAGATTTTCTATTGGATTTAGCTCTCGGCTCTGGCTGGGCCAATCCAAAACTTTAATTTTCTTCTGGTGAAGCCATTCTTTTGTTGATTTGGATGTATACTTGGGATCATTCTCGGGGTGAAAGGTGAAATTCCTCTTCATCTTCATCTTTCTAGCAGACGCTTGAAGGTTTTGGGCCAAAAGTGACTGGTATTTGGAACTGTTCATAATTCCCTCCACCTTGACTAAAGCTCCAGTTCCAGCTAAAGAAAAGCAACCCCAAAGCATGATACTGCCACGACCATGCTTCACGGTGGGGATGATGTTCTTTTGGTGATGCAAAGTGTTTTTGCGCCAAACATACTTTTTAGAATTGTGGCCAAGAAGTTTAACCTTGGTCTCACCAGACCATAACACATTCTCCCACATGCTTTTGGGAGACTTGATTTATTGTTTTGCAAATGTTATCTGGGCCTGGATGTTTTTCTGTGTAAGAAAAGGCTTCTGTCTTGCAACCCTACCCCACAGTCCAGACATATGGAGAATACAGGAGATTGTTGTCACATGTAGTACACAACCAGTAATTGCCAGAAATTCCTGAAGCTCCTTCAGTGTTGCTGTAGGCCTCTTGGCACCCTCCCTGACCAGTTTTCGTCTTGTCTTTTCATCAGTATTGGAGGGACGTCCAGTTTTTGCAATGTCACTGTTGTCCCATATTTTCTCCACTTTTTGATGACTGTCTTCACTGTGTTCTATGGTATATCCAATGCTGCGGAAATTTTTTTTTTACCCTTCTCCTGACTGATACCTTTCAACAATAAGATCCCTTTGATGCTTTGTAAGATCTCTGCAATCCATGGATTTTGCTGTAGCAGGCAACTGAGTAAATGTCAGGAAAATCCTACTAGGACAGCTGAACTTTATTTAGGGCTAATCAGAGTCTCTTTAATTGATGGCAGGTGTGTACCCAAGAAGACTGAATGCTGTAATTAAATCAAAAGGTGCTTCAACAAAGTATTAGTTTAAGGGTGTGCACACTTATGCAGTCAGCTTATTGTACGTTTTTTATTTTTTATATTTTTCCCCCTAACAGATTTGTTTATCAATTGAATTGTATAGGTTATAGATCACATTAAAGGGGGGAAAGTTTTGAAATGATTTATTGTGGTCTCATTTTTTTATATCACAAAAACCTGGCATTTTAATAGGGGTGTGTACACTTTTTATGTCCACTTCAGTGGATCAAAATTTCAAAACATTGAACCTCTGATCTGTGAAGACCAGATGATCAAAGTTGTGAAATATCGAACCTTGTGAATGGAGATCGCTGTACGGTGCAGAATGGGAAGTTTACCATTCTCTTCACTGTAGTGCAATCTCAGAGTTGATATATTTAAGTAGCAGGGGGTGTGGGGGGGTGCAGGGGGCTTGCTCCCCTCCTGCAAAAATATGAAAAAAGAAGTTTTCACTTGTTAGATTTTTTTTTTAAGTTTGATATTTTACAACTTGGATCCTCTGCTCTTTGATGCTCAGAGGTTTGGTGTTATATGGTTCCATATCTGATCGCCAAAATTTCAAAACTCCATAGAGCATAAAGCCGATTCCATATCTGAAGTTTTGAAACTCTGAACACTTAGTATTGGGATCGCCCTATAGCGTGGAACCTGGGATTTGCTGGTTTCCTCACTGTAGAGTGATTTCAGACTTGGAAAATTTAAGCAACAGTGGGTATGGAGGGTGCAGGGGGGCTTGTCCCCCCTGCAAAAGCATACAGGTAAGTTGTTTTGTTTTATTTTGTTGTGTTTTATTTTTGTTTCACAGTTTCATAATTTCGGAGATATGGTTCGGCCATATGGTCTTTGAAGTTTTGAAATTTTGGTGATCACATAGGTTCATTGGTAGGTACTAGGCTATCTGCCCAAGGGCATTTATAAGCCTAGCCAGAGTGTGTCAGCTTTTGCCGCCCCATTGATTAATTAACTGAGCCTCTGTTAAGAAGAGCCAATGAAGTGATCCTGGGGTGCATTTTCTGTTATCCATTCACTCGTCAAGGTTTCTTTTGAAGAGTGTTAGTGAGGGGCTCTGCTTAATGTAGTTAGGAATTTTGTTCCAAAGTATGGGGAGTCTCTGTGACAGGAATCTATCCCTCCAGCATGTTCTATTTATTGTTGTGGTAAGGTTTAGCTCACTAGAGCGGGTGGCTCACAGTGACTTTGATTTCTTTAGGTGGAGCATGTCCATCAATTCTGAGTTGGACATGGCTTTGTAAGTCAGGCAGAGATCACCTCTGAGTAAGCAATATTCAACTGAGTACAGCTGGAGTTTTTCCAGTCGGGCTGCATAGGACATATGTTTGAGGTCAGTAATCCTCTTGGTGAGGTACTTTTGTGGTCTTTCCATCTGTTGGAAATGTCTTGTGAGGTACATCCCAAATGGGGCATTGTACTCTATGATGGATCTGATGAGTGATGAGTAGAGGGGCACTATAACCTCTTTATTTCTAGATGTGAACCCTTTAGTAATTAGATGGGCTACATAGAAGGATTTCCTAACTACTTTGGCAATATGATTGTCAAAGGAGAGATTACTATCTACCTGGGTCCCCAGATCTTTTATTACCTCTTCTGTATTAAGGGGGCTGCCACCTATGTGGTAATTCATGGGTGTTTTGTTTTTCCCAAATGGGATGACTATACATTTTTGGCATTTAGCTTGAGACCATGACTTTAACACCAGGTGTCCATCTCAGTAAGGCCCTTTTGGAGAATGTCCTTGTCAGCCGGAGAGTCAATTATGGCTCCCAGTTTGCAGTCATTGGCAAACTTGGTTAGCCATAGTCCTCCTGTGTTTGCCTGTACTTTTGAGAAGTATACACCAAACAGTAGGGGTCCCAGGACCGAGCCTTGTGGGACACCACTTGTGACTGGTTTAGAGTCGGACCTGGAGCCTGCTATTCTTACAGTGTGAGTTCTGTCTGTAAGCCAGTTGGCAACCCATCTCCTGACGTAGGGGTTTATGTTCGGGCTGGTGAGTTTTTCTATAATTCCCAAGTGGGGAATGGTGTCAAAAGCCTTGGCGAGGTCAAGGTAGGCTGTGTGAACTACCTTCCCCTCATCTATGGCCTTGGTGACTGCTTCGAAGAATTCAGCCAGGTTTAGTAGGCATAATCTGCCCTTAACAAAGCCGAACTGGGTCAGGTCAAGTGTTTGGAGGTTCCCAATGTCTTTGTTAATGAGTTCCATGATGATGCACTTCATAGCCTTGCAGACCAGGCTAGTCAGACTTATGGGGTGATAGTTACCAGGGTCAGTTGTGGCCCCTCCTTTGTGGAGCGGAATAACCATTGCTGTGCGCCATTCTATGGGCACATAGCCTGTGGAGAGGCTGAGGTTGAACAGTGTGTTTAGGTGGGGGGTTAGTTCATTCTGTAGTTCATGCAAGACGCAGCCTGGGACACCATCTGGCCACATTGACGCTGTGATTTTGGCTTTTGATAGGGCTGTTTTCACCTGTGCGCCTGTGATTTCTGGGATACTACACTTTTCCCAGTATTGTTGTGGAGCCTTTTGGGGATGAGAGGAGGGTGAAGTTTGCATTGAATCTATCTGCCAGGATGTTGGCAATATCAGTGGGGTCAATATACTTTGTGCTATTTTGCACTAGCTCAGAGCATATCTGCGAGTTGCCACTTAGATTCTTGAAATAGCTAAAGAAGGCTTTGTGGTTATCTTTCGAATACTTGGCTATTTTTCTTTCAAAGTTAGCCTTGGATGATTTTATGAGGAACCTTAGTTTCTTACTGATACTGATCAGGGATGTCTTTCCTTCTTGGAATTTTCTTTTTTTCTGAACTAGTTTCCTCCTTCTATTGTATAGCCTGTTTATGGCAGGGGTCCACCAGACTGGTTTCCTTCTCTTAGGGGAGTGAGTCTTGGTTTTGCTAGGGATGGCACGATCAATGCATCCTTGTAGGTGCTCATAAAGTGCATTTGTAAAGGTTCCTGCATCTTGGACACTGTTATCTTTTAGCGTGGGAGCTGTAAAACTTACCACCTCTGTCTTAAGTAAGGTGAAGTTTGTTATAGAAAACGTTTTCACTATGGTTTCCTTGGTTTGAGGTGGTGGTGTGGTGTGGACATCCAGAGTGATTAGTTTATGGTCTGATCTAACCAGTGATGGGTTGACCTCCCATGTGGAACTCCTGTCATCCATGTTGGTGATGACCAGGTCCAATATGTTTTCACCTCTGGTGGAGGAGTTTACCAGCTGATCCAGGGCATTTGAGTTGATAAATTCCAGGAAGTGCTGGACCTGGGAGTTTGTACTTGAGTAGTTTTCCCAGTTAACGGTAGGGTAATTGGAATCACCCAATATCAGGGTGTTCGGTAGGACCTTCATGTTTTCCAATGTCTTCAGAAAGGTGGAGTGGTGGTCCTGGGTCATAGAGGGTGAGCTGTAGCAGGCCACAATTTGCAATGCAGATTTGCCTGATGTTAGTTGCACATGGATGATCTCGGAGGTATCATACTGCGCCACTAACCTGGAGGTGTAGGTATCCTTGATGATTATGGATACACCCTCTCCTTTTGTGTTTTGGTCCATGTTCTGTGGCCAAAATGTGTGGTATGAGTTGTAGCCCGGTAGTGCTGTGGTGCTCTGTGGAGCCTTGAATCAGGTTTCAGTTACTGCACAGATGTTGATGTTCTTGATACTGAAGAGTGCTTCAAGCACATGCATTTTGAGATTTAAACTCCTGGCATTGAGTAGCATAACCCTCATTTGTTTTATTTATGCTGTTTATGGAGGTGGGTTTGAAATGTGAGCCTTGCCTAAAAAAGGCACTATGGGGTAGCGAGAGCCTTGGCCAGTATTCAAAAGCCTAGGGGTGATAGGTGCAAGCTGTCTCCTGCGAAGCAACGAGGCTTATCAAGCATGTCGTGCCACGCTGACAGACACTGGATCCCCTTTGAATGACACCAGAAGCTTAGCCAATTTTTGAAATTGATCATTTTTTTCTTTATACTGCCGTATCATTCTTGGTGAGGGCAGGATACTACAAAGGGTCAGGGTCATACCCGCCTGGGCTACATGATCAGAGAGCTCTTCCATGTCTCTTTTCATGTAGTCCAGGGAGGTACATCTCAGGTCATTCACACCAGCATGAACAATGACAGAGTCATATTTGTACTTGTTCTGGAGTGACCTGAGTGCTTGTGTTATGTGGCGGATTCTGGCTCTTGACAGGCAGCTATCAGTAACCTTCTCCTTGTCCAGCCTAGTGAGTGGGACATCAGTGTGCCTGACTATAGAGTCACCTATTATTAGTGTGTTAGGTATGTTATTTCACCTTAAGGGCTGTGATTTTGCGGCACACTGATTTTGTGTTTTATGTGTTGTCTGGTTTGTGACGGGAGGTGCAGGTTTTTTGGGTGTCTGCTTTGGAGGTCTGTGATAATTTTGCAGGTTTTTATTTAGAGCCTCTGAGTATGATTTAGTGTATTTATGTGCATTTTTTGACAGTGCTGGTTTAGTATGTCTATGTGAAGCTGGAGGTGTGGTGCAAGTGTTAACCTTCTCCTCGTGACTGCCTATTCCAGTCTTGGGTGGAGAAAGCTTAGCTTCTAATTTAGCTATATAATTGCATCTCTCACATATGTTAATGTTTTGTGGTAGGAGGAGAAGGTTGTCTGTGTACATGAGGCAGTTGTAACATTGCCTCAGGATACCCAGGTTCACCAGCTGGACTGGAGAGTATACCTGAAATTGCCCTTTGGTCATGCCTGAATAGTAGGGTGAGCTGCTTAGTCACTTGGTTGGTGAGGGGTGGATAATGAGCCTTGCCCTGCTGGGAAATCAAGTGTCGGGGTATATTAGTGCTTGCTATTAGGTCTGAGCAAGTGCTGGACTGTAGGATGCTTTTAAGTGCTTAGGTTGAGAGTTAGACTACTTTCAAGGGAAAAACTGAAGAGGAGACTTGGTGGAGCAGAGATAAATTTAGCCCTAGCTAACCAGCGCTGCCCGGATGTGCAAAACCGTGCAAATGTGTTTTTTACAGCAGGGAAATGAAAGAGATAGAAATTAGCCCAAAATGACCTATAAACTACTAACTTCTGGGCTGGAACCACTCCTCCAGGGACAGATGGCTGCTTAGAGCTCCCTCTCTCACAGGTGAACAGAGAAACCTCCCTCTATCCAAGTATCTATCCAAGTAAGGTATGGGCAACTCAGAAAATTGTAACACAGCCCTGAACTCAGCACTAGACTGAAAACTGGACTATATTAGCTTAGAAAGGTGGAAAACAAGAACATTTTTTTAAAAGATAATGCAAAAACAGTAAACAATACACTTAAAACAGCTTTAAACGACTACAAACAGTAAAAAATACACTTAAAACAGCTTTAGATGACTACAAGCAATCAGAAAAGGCTTTTAAACAAATTACCCAATTAACCAGTAAAAAAAATCTCAAAACTGAGCCCTGTTCCTGTAGTCTTCAATCAAACGAGTTCTAATTGCACACTTCTGCCACTGGGGTGCAGGGCAACCTTCTCCAAAAAAGAAGGCCTGGATTAGTGTTCAAGTTATACAAACAAAGCTAGATTCAGCAGGCCTGGATCTAGTCTATGCTACAGCAAACAAGGTGCACCAATTTCACTAAGAAACAGTTCAAATATGCAGGCACTATCAGCCTTTAACCAGAAATTCCCAGCTCAGAAGGGCAGAGTCCAGCCTCTCCTCCTACAAGAGTGCAGACCATGAACCATCTTAATGTAAAATAACTGGCCTGAAGGCCAAGTGCTTAAACCAAAACTAATAAACTTTTAGAATAACAGACACTGAGCATTCAATCAGCAGTTCCCAACTTAGAAGGATGTAAGCTACCTGTCCTGCCACAACTGTGCAGACCACAAACCTTCTTAATGTAAAACAACTGGTCTGAAGCCCAAGTGCTTAAACCAAAAGGCTTAGAATGATAGCTATACTTTAATCAGGTTACTAACAAGCAGTAATAAATAGAATTGAATACTTTTAAGAAGGCCTGGATTAGTGCTCAAGTTATGCAAACAAAGCTAGATTCAGCAGGCCTGGATCTAGTCTATGCTACAGCAAACAAGGCGCACCAATTTCATTAAGAAACAGTTCAAATATGCAGGCACTATAAGCCTTTAACCAAAAATTCCCAGCTCAGAAGGGCAGAGTCCAGCCTCTCCTCCAATAAGAGTGCAGACCACAAACCTTCTTAATGTAAAATAACTGGCATGAAGCCCAAGTGCTTAAACCAGAACTAATACACTTTTAGAATAACAGACACTGAGCCTTCAATCAGCAGTTCCCAACTTAGAAGGATGCAAGCTACCTGTCCTGCCACAACAGTGCAAACCAAAAACCTTCTTAATGTAAAACAACTGGTCTGAAGCCCAAGTGATTAAACCAAAAGGCTTAGAATGATAGCTACACCAAGCAGTAATAAATACAATTGAGTACTTTTAAGATGATGCAAAAGCAAAATAAAGTAGAAAGAAACACAGATACAGTAAAAGCAGATGAAAAAAGTGCAAATTGGTTTTTGATAGAGACCCTTATATATATATATATATATATATATATATATATATATATATATATATATATATATATTGATACACACATATATATATATATATATATATATATATATATATATATATATATATATATATATATATATATATATAGATATATATATATATATATATATATATATATATATATATATATATATATATATATACAGGGTCTATGTTAAATGTTCGAACATCCAAAATGTCGAACATTACATGGTCAAGACCAAATGTTCGACATTTGGATGTTCGAACATAAAAAAAAAAAGAAAACACAGAAAAAAAACACTTTAACAATGTAGGCAGGGGGGCAAGTCCCCCTGCACCCCCAACATGGGGGGCTCCACCCCCACACCCCCCTACTTAAATATACCAACTCTGAGATTGCACTTCAGTGCAGATAAGGGAAGTTCTCCCTATCTGCACTGTGCGGTGCTGCTGAAAGTCTATATTCAAGCACTCAAAATTTCGAACGTTTGGTCTCGACCATGTAACGTTTGAAATTTTGAGCATTCGAAGATTTGACAGGTACCCTATATACATATATACAGATAGATAGATATAAGGGTCTCATTTCTCATTATGTAGATCATTGTAAGTCAGTTTGTTAGAAGCTTTTTGCACCTCAAAAACTTGTTGAACATTCACTTCACTAAATGATGTATTTTCTGAATGTCAGAATTGTCAAAATGGAGGAATATATGTTGTGACAGCTACATGATGGTTTCTTTTGTTAATGACAAATCTTTGGGATGCAAATAAGGGTTAGGATTGCATGTTCAAGATTTTGTGGTTAAGGTTAAATTAAGGGCTAAGTAAGGTGACCAATTTAATGCTTTGCAAGTGTTTCTGTGTTAGAGTTTTGATTAAGGGGTAGGTAAGGGTCACAATTTTGTGCTGTGTGAGTGTTTTGGGTGTTAAGTTTAGAGACAAGACTGGGTAAGGGAATACAGTTAGCCTTGTGCATATGTGTGCTTGTATGTAGCATGCACCAAAGTTGTCTTGTGTAGAGGTATTGTTATGAAAAGTTTTTTTTTTTAGGTAAGAGGTATGGTTGGGGCTATTAGCAGGGACAGGGTTACTGTTAGGTTTAGCAAGCAATAATATGGATCCTGCCAATCTTACTGTATACTGACCTTGACCTGCTCCTGACTCTCCTATGCTTTACCTTAGAAAAGCCCTTTCTGTAAAACTATCACTATTCAGAATTATTTGGTTTGAATGAACTACTAAGGGTTTCTTATTAGATCAAAAATGGAATTTGTTTTAATTTTGTGATCTTTCTGCCTTTTGGTATTTTTAAGTTTTTGGTAAATGTTTTTCTTTCTTGAAATACTGACATCATTCATTTGTGTTTTGATGTTTGTGCATTTTGGACCATTTGTCATAAATCCATATACAAAAAACGCAAACAAATTCTGAAGTTAAAGAACTTCCAAAGCAAAATGAACAACGTAAAAAAAACAAAAAACAGCTGAAAATCCACCACAATTGTCTTTAATGAATGACAAAGCTTTCGAGTAAAACTCTTCATCAGTATCTGAAAATCATAATCTCTCTAGATTTTAAATAACTAATGGCAGCCAATCAAATTTCATCAATCATCACATGTTCTAAGGTTTATAAAAGTTTTTTAAAGTGCCCACATATAAAACATGCATTCAGTTAAAATACATATCCCTTTCATACAAAAATATACTTTTCAAACAAAATATTCATCATATAAAATATTATAAAAATAATTCCATTCATATAAAACTTTATAATAAGTACATATATAGTTAAAATATTATGATGCCTATCTTTCAAAACAGGTTTAATACTCACATTACTATTCAAACCTGGGCGGTGATCTGCTCTGAAATAAATGCTCCATCTCTATATGTTTTGCTAGACCATTGATCAATACTGTCCTTTTTATTCTATCCTTAAGTTTCTTATTAGTTTTACCAATATAGAATCATGTGGATACTATATAGTACTGTATACTATTGTGTATACTATACAGTGTGCAAAGTAAATCACATTTTCAGAGGCACAAGTTCCCTTCGCCTTGAACCAAAAATCCTCTCCACTAATCGGGTGCCTAAAGGACAATTCTGTACAGATATCAACACACCAATCACATGATAAATATTCAAGACATCCCCCGCCTATGCAAGAGATAGTTCAGTCAGAAAAAATGGATGTGTACTGAATTCAACCAATGAGCTGATAGAAGTGTTGGATCAAGCACCGCCTGTTTCTGTAGTGTCAGCGCAATGTGGTGAAGGCGTCTCTTCTTTAGATGATTCCCATCTGCTTTACAGGTTGTGATAAGGAACGAAGAGATAACTGTAAGCAGTGCTGCACAAAAAATCAACTGAGAAGCAAACAGTGCAAGAAAATCGATTGAATGATAATTATTTATTAAAAGGGCACTACTCTCTAAAACAACCGGTAGCCATCAGAGAGAAAAGCAGAGGGAGAAGTAACAGTTGCAAGAGAGTGAGGAGCTCGGTAGAGGAAGATCAACAGAAACAACTGAATACAAAAAACAAGGTAGGTGGAGGGATGAATTACAAAAAGAAAATAACTTAGATATCTGTGATGGTAATGTAGTGAACGTATCTATCTGGACATGATTTGAGTTCAAATGAATTTAAAGTTTTAGCAAAAGGTTTAACCTTTGTGCCATCAACAGCAGGACATTTATCTGAAGAGTTGACTGAGTTACCCATATTTACTAGAAATTTAGATTTAAAGTTATTATATAAGAATAAACAGCAACAAGAAGATGTATTAAAATGTTCTAGCACTTTTGTATCATTAAATACACCTAATGTAAAGGCATTTTTAAACATGTGAACAGGATTTGTATTAGGTATTTTTTACTAAACAAAAAGGTAATAAGTTTTAAAATTTAAGCAAATCTGAACAAGAAGCCCTTCTTTCTTTATGTAATAATCATAATATTATTATCAAACCTGCGGATAAAGGGGGTATGATTGTAGTAATGGATATGGAACAGTATGTAGAATGGATGAATGATCTGCCTGATTCAATGACATTTAAGTTAGTGAATAATGTGACTGGGAAGAGCATTATTTGTAAAGTGAAAAGTATTTTTGTATGAATTATTAATGGATGCCAATATAAGCCCAGATGATTATAACTATTTACATACATCTAATCCAGTTATTCCATTTATTTATGGACTTCCCAAGCTACATAAAAGTATAATAAGACATCCCATGAGACCTATTGTCTCGGGAAAACGATCGATAACAACAGCTATATCAAAACATGTAGATAGAAAGTTGGTTCCTTTATTAAAGTTTAGTAAAAGCTTTATTAGAGATACTCAAGACTTTTTGATAGCTTTGAATCAATGGAGTAGTAAAAATACGCTTGAGAACGATATGTTAGAAATGATGGATATTAAGTCCTTATTTACCATCATTCCTAACAATCAAGGAATCAAGTTAGTAAGAGAATATATCTGTGAGCATGGTACATTTGATGCTAGTAAGGTAGAACTGTTATGTTCATTAATAGATTGTGTTTTGGAAAACAATGTTTTTGGTTTTAATGAGGTGTATTATCATCAGGGGTAGTAATGTGTATGCCCATTGCTAATACATATGCTAACCTTGTACTAGCTAGATGGGAGGAGCATCATATTTACAATGAAATTACAGCTGACTTTTGGCATAACAATATTACCTTCTATAAGCGATTTGTGGATGATACTTTTCTTTTGTGGAAAGGATCATTAAGTGAGCTACATAACTTTGCAGCATATTTACATTCGGCAACTTTTTTGAGGTTTGATGTGAACACATCAATGGATACAATCAATTTTTTAGATGTAAATATTTCTAAAGAAAATGATTTAATAAATATGTCTATATTTAAGAAGCTGATACAAGCAGTGAAGTATGTTCACTATCATCCACATCATGTGTTTGAGGGTGTTATTAAGAGTCAATGTATGCGAGCTGGTAGGCTGAGTACAAAAGAGGATGTATTTGTTAATCAAATGAAAATGATGGCATCTGAGTTTCAAAGTAAATGTTATGATGCTAAGTTAGTTGATAGGTACAAAAATACAGTAAGAGCTTTGAGAAATGACATAGCAAAAGCATACTTTACTAACACACAAGAATTAAATTAAAACATATAATAGACATACGGACTTGATAAAAGATATGGTTAGAAGAAAATGGGTAATACTGGCTTCTGATCAAGAAATTAGTAAAATCATAGGACAGAAGCCAAGTTTCACATATAAAAGAGAAAAGAACTTGAAACAACAGTTATGTTTCAAAGAAAGGAAGAGTAAAGGAACCTGTAAAATATTGTGGGAAAACTGGAACAGTTCCATTCTATAACTGTGTACACTGTGTTGACATCTGTACAAAATTGTCCTTTAGGCACCTGATTAGTGGACAAGATTTTTGGTTCAAGGCGAAGGGAACTTGTGTGTCTGAAAATGTGATTTACTTTGCACACTGTATAGTATGTACAAGTTTCTGTATTGGTAAAACCAATAAGAAACTTAAGGATAGAATAAGTGCACATATGTCAGATATAAAAAGGAGAGTATTGGCCAATACTCTATCAAAACATATAGAGAGTAAGGGTATAGAACATAAGTTCAAATTCAGAATACTGGAAGTGGTACCTCTAAATAAAAATGGGGGTGATATGATAAATAAGATAGAACTATCTGAATATAGATGGATCAACTATTTCAGAGCAGATCACCGCCCAGGTTTGAATAGTAATGTGAGTATTAAACCTGATTTGAAAGATAGGCATAATAACGTTTGACCTATACATGTACTTATTATAAAGCTTTATATGAATGGAACTATTTTTATAAATTTTATGTGAAGAGTATTTTGTATGAAAAGTATATTTTTGTATGAAAGGGATATGTATTTAAACTGAATGCATGTTTTATATGTGGGCACTTTAACAAACTTATAAACATTAGAACGTGTGATGATTGATGAAATTTGATTGGCTGCCATTAGTTATTTAAAATGAGTGGAAAAACAAACCGTAAAGTCTAAACCAAAATCCAAGAAAAACGGCTGTGTCAGCGTACAGGGTGTATATCCAAAGTAGTATTTATTACATAAATTACACAAGCGCTTTTACCCTAACTTAATTGTAGGGCTTTTTCAAGTGTTAAAACAGTATCTCTGTCTGTTATCCATCTTTAAATACCTGAGTTCAAAAAAGGCGCCAAAAAAAAGACATGTTAAATTTAAAGTGAAAGCACACATTTAAAATCACAGAATGTAATCATTCAAAAATAAAAGTAAAACACATTAATGTCCACTTATTCCATTGAAATTACAAAAGCAATACTTAAACAATACTTAAAAAATATATGTATATTATAAAGGTTTAAACTCAAACAACCTATAAATACCATAAGTAAAATAATCTTTCTGAAATATATCCATTAAAAGAAATGAATTTCACCAATAATACCATTATAAAACTTCTGCTTTTTTGATTAAATAAGGCTTAATAGAAATATAATTGTTAAGCCCTGGGGGGTGGGCGGCATTCAATCTTATTTGCCAGTAGGTCTCCCTACAGCATAACCAATTCTCCCAGTCTCCCCCTTTGGGATCTATTGGGACTTGTTCAAGAATTCCAAATCAGAAGCCTGTATGCTCGGGCTCATTTTGTAGGTGCTTACTTAATGCATTATTTGTATTTCCTTTCCTAATGTTATACAAATGTTCATAAATGCGTTTATTCAGTGCCCTCTCTGATTTCCCTACGTAGAAACCTGGACAGTCTCTACACAGGGCTAAATATACAATACCTTTAGTGTAACAGTTACCCTTCTTGAAATAAATCCTACTATTACCATCATTTTTTAAGGTAATAGCCACTTCCTCAAAAATGTACCTACAATATCCACACCTACCACATCTATTTGTTCCTTTATCTGGGTAGTATGTATTCCTATAAGTACTACTTTCAAAAACTGTTTTTAAATTCGTTCCTGTTTTAAAAACAAAGTTAGGTTCACCACCCACTTTATGCACTATATCCTTATTGTGTCTTAACATCTTCCAGTTTCTTTGAACTAGGGTCTTAACATCCTTAGCAGTGTTACTATGTTTAAGTACAAAAGACCTTTTAAAAACCTGTTCAACAACCACTCCATCACCCGTAGAGGTTTCCAGTCTTTTCCCCAAAATGGGTTGGTACCTTGTAGCACGTCCTTGTATGATTTCATCTGACATGTGTTTAATTAACCAGTTAGGGTAACCCCTTGAAGTAAATAAATCAGAAATAAACTCAATTTCTACTATAAAATCACTCCACTCTGATGTCATTCTGGCCGCTCTGACCATTTGGCCCTGAACAATACTCTTTTTTTTGTTTCCAAGGGTGGTCACTTGTATAAGGGAGGTAAGAATTACTAAAAGTGTCCTTTCTGTGAATTCTTGATTTCAATCCCCCTTCAGTTTTATCTAACCTCACATCCAAGTAGTCAATCCCACCCTGGTCAAATTTGAATATAAATTTTAAGAAGTCAGTAGTAGAATTCAAAAACTCAATAAAGTCAGAAATAACATTCACTGGTCCTTCCCATATAATGAACAAGTCGTCCAAAAAACGTCGGTACAACCTAATATTTTTCCAAAATACAGAAGAGAACAAGTACTGTAATTCCCATTGAAGGAGAACCAGATTTGCATAAATGGGGGCACATGCTGCCACCATAGCTACTCCTCGAATTTGCTTGAAAGTTTCCCCTTCAAAGTACACAAAATTGTTTTCTAAAACTATTCTCATAAGTTCAACAAGTATATCAATATCAAAACTCAAAAGGGACCTTTGGTCTTTCAAAAGTAGCCACAAATAGTCCAACCCCTCATCAGTTGGAATACAGGTGAACAAGTCAACCAAATCAATGGTTAGGAAATATGTTTCACCTTCATATGGTTGCAAAATTAAACTGCGTAAAAAGTCCCATGAGTCCTTTAACAAATGATCGTACTGGTTGGGAATATGCTTAAGTATATGATCCAAAAAACACGCAATAACGTATGTTTTGGACCCTTTTCCTGAAACAATTGGCCTGTATGGTGGATCAGTTGTACTTTTATGTATCTTTGGGATACCAAAGAAGGTCGCTAGTCTTGATTTCTTAATAGTCAAAATGTTGCCAATCTTCTCATCAAGCCTGTTTTCGATAACAAATTCTACAATAGCTAAATCTATTTTCCTATATGAGATGTTGATCTCATTAATAGAGATCAGGATGTACACTTTAACATCACTCAACATGTCCAAAATTTTGCTCGAATAATCAAAGGTATTAACCAAGACCATGCCACCCCCCTTGTCACTTTAAATTTAACATGTCTTTTTTTGGTGGCTTTTTTTGAACTCAGGTATTTAAAGATGGCTAACAGACAGTGATACTGTTTTAACACTTGAAAAAGCCCTACAATTAAGTTAGGGTGAAAGCGCTTGTGTAATTTATGTAATAAATACTACTTTGGATATACACCCTGTACGCTGACACAGCCGTTTTTATTAGTTATTTAAATCTAGAGAGATTGTGTTTTTCAGATACTGATGAAGAGTTTTACTCGAAAGCTTTGTCGTTCATTAAAGGCAATTGTGGTGGATTTTCAGCTGCCTTTTGTTTCTTTTTTGTTTCATAAATCCATATAGAAATATGGAAGTCAGAAGGCTGACTGCCCAACGGTTTGATCAAAAATATGCAGAGGATGCATTTTTGTTAGCATTATTAATTGGTCATTGGGTAAGTCTGTCAACCGATGGGAGTTCAGAAAGAAATACTGTGTTATACTTAGGTTATAACTATGTATTTTTGGTGTGTTTGTTGTTTACTTTTACTTGGATGTTTTGAGTTGGAATTAGGGATCACTGGCTAGACGACGTTCCTTAGGGTGCAGTTCCGATGAATGTGCTGGCAGTGATTATTGTTATGGGAGAATGTAGTATATATGAGTTATGGGGGTGGGCTTGCCCCATGCATAAAAGGTACACAAAGGATTTTAATCTTGCAGAGACACCGATACTTCAGTTTTTACTGTTATTTGAAGTTGCTGTTTTTTGGTAGATGCAACATTCCATGCTTTTGCCATTCGGGTATGTCACTTCAGTCATTGTGCATTCAATTTACTTACATTTCAAGTCACTGTTATAGAATATCATCTATATCTATCTATATTCCTGTCCCAGAGACTTCCCATACTCTGGAACAAGCTACCCATCTATGTCAAGCAAAGTTCGCCATTAACACTCTTCAAGAAAAATCTTGATGAGTGGATGGGAAATAGGAAATACACCCCGGGGATCACTTCTGTGGCTCTGCTCGACAGGGGCACAGGAAATTAATTTTCTAAGGGTTGGCGTAAGCTAGGGAACTTTGTTGGCTAGGCTTACTTAGACCCTTGGGCCGATAGCCTAGTACCTACCTATGAACCTATGAATCTATAGATATGGATATAAATCAACATATATGCACACACAAACTGCATATAAAGGAAAAGAAAAAAACTGCATATGGCAACCAATAAGAACAAGGAAAAATCTGACAGAATGAGTTTGATAGAATAATGTCAGGCTGAGCTGGCATTTGGATGGCGCACAATAAAATACCTTGCAGATGAAAGATGAACAGGCTACGTTAGGTAATGTGTTGGGGGTCAGGTAATGTGTCTACAGGTGAAACATTTGTATCCTCCCTCTGTCTTGAGGTGAGGTCTGAGCTGGTAGGGAAAGAGGATTAAGATGTGATAAGATATCACCTCTTACTCCTCCATCTTAGATAGTGTTCCTTCTGCTATTCCAAATGGAAGGACAGAGTGACTTTAACGACACTCTCATCATTAGTTTCACTGCTTAATATTCAAGATGGCTACATCTTTTCCTGACGGTCAGTCTTTCCATTGTGTTAATTAAGAAAACTCATGCCCGTTCAGTCATGTTTTTGGTGTATAACTTGCACTGCTGTATAATGCAACTAATATACTGTGTAAGTGTTCCATTGTATAGCCTAAGAAATATGACTGCCAAATGCATCTGAGGGATGGTTTTAATCAGGAAAACGTTGTTGATATTATAACACCCTACCAGAGAGTTTGTCTGTCCTCATTGTGCACATGCATATCCCATTAACTATAGCCAAGACCAGCCTGGCATTCAGTTGCTTTATCAAGTGTCTGTTTTCCACAGCATAGAGCATTTGAGAAAGGTAGCTACCAAAATTAAATGGACTCAAACACCACTCAATTGGATATGCCCATTTGGTATTACCAAGGGACTCCAGTTCTGTATGGTTGGTGAAACTAAATAAGCATCTCTAGGCAGATAGTAGGACACTTTGGTACTAAGACAATACAGATTCACAGAGATTTGTTGTAATTTTACTGCTAACGTTCTCATACCAGCATGTTACCCCCCCAATCAATTAAAGATGAAAGAGAATCTCTTTTTGCTGCAGACTCGAACACACATGAAAATGCCCACCTTTTTAGTATCATTCTTAAACATTTCATGAAGCTGGAAGTTTCACTTTTACTGTATCTGACTTACTTCACAATGCACTAACTGAGTTATGAGCAAAACAAAGACTTCTGAAATAAATTATTTCAGGTTGTGGCAGGATCTCATAAACATCCATACAAAGGTTACCCCATTTATCAGTTCATCATGGCCTTGATAAATGATATACTCTGAGTGATATAAAAGTTCAGTGACAAACAGAACTTAAAAATACTTTGCTGAAGAAGTTGGCTCTTTTAACTAGAGATATTATTCATCCATATTTTGGGTCATCACTACAGTATAAGTGGGCATCTGAATATGTTCCTGAGCTTCTAATGCTGTACTTTAGGTCCCTGGCAGATCCTTCAGATCACCAAGGGAAGAGCTGTTAGTTGTTCTAAGGGCCTGGTTTGAAAACCCTGGAAGACTATCTTTTGCCTAGATTCTTTGGAATTAACTACTTTCTGTGATGTGAGTATGTGACTCTAAGACCTCCTTCATGATGTCCCTTCTATACCCACATTTTTAAAAGATTTACTTATAAACTGCAGATGGAGTGGCTTTAGCTCTAGTTATTTATTTTAATTGCTTTATAGATTGTTTATTTAACACCACAATATAGTAGAAGTACTTGTGATGGAGGCTGTATAGTATTGTTTATTAGATACATCTTCTCAAAGGCTAATACCAGAAGGCAGATAGTTGCACTTATAGATGCTGGTATTTAAGTAACAATTTAATTTGTAAAGCCATGGTGAAATCTTACATACATGATACTTATCCACTTATCTAAGTATACCATTTATTAGATTTATCTGTCCAAAAGCTAATAACAGAAGATAGATAGTTACATTAACAGATGCTAGTATCTAACTAACAACACAACTTGTAAAGCCACCATTAAATCTTACATGCACAGTACTCAACTTATTCATTTACGAAACAGAAACAAAGCATTATCAGGAATGCCATTTAACTCCTTCCTTCCTCTTGATAATACAACCATTGATGTCACTTCTCTTCGCAAATTATTAGGGATGATAGTGGATGACAATCTTAAGTTCAGCCTGCATATACATGATTGCATAAGAAAAACTCATCAAAAACTAGGAACACTTTATATAGCCAAAAACTTTCTCACCGACACAACTATAACGATGCTTGCCACTGCTTTTCTACTCTCCACTCTTTCTAATGGCACCCCCATCCTTACCAATCTCCAGGCATCAGAAAAATCAAAACTTGAACAATTCTATAACAGAGTTGCTAAATTTGCAGCAATACCCCATTCAGAACCCACCACTGCATAGCAATAACAAGCCTAAACAGACTACCCCATCAACTAACAACACATACACAGTTTCTTACTACCTAAAAAATCATCCAGCATCCATCTGCTTGTCCAGCACTAAATAACACTCTACACAACTGTGTTTTCAGATGGTCATTATGATCCAATAACCAAAAACTCCTGTCTATCCACAAACCTATCAAATCTGCTGGTCATTGTCTATACTCGTACCATGTTGCTAAGGTCTGCAACTCCTTACCTGTATCCATCAGATCAGTAACCTCCATCCCATCCTTCAAAACCATTCTGAAAGACTTCCTATTTAAATCTGGTTCTGTCCTGCTCAACACCAGGATAAACTATATCCCTAATGTGGACAAATACCTATTCATACCTTACATCTCCATACTCTCCCTTCTTCTTATCAATTTCTCTTCTCTGGCTTTCTCTCTGAATATATCATAAAACTACTTTTCTCCCACTTCATATTGCAGTTCTTATTTGCATTATACTAACTGACCTTTAATTCCTCTATAATCCTGCTACAATTTCTCTAAATATTAAATCATTTTGTTATAACTTGCATCTGTTTATGAAAAGGCATGTGCCATTATTATTATTCTTATTATTATTATGCCCATTATTGTTCAGTAAACACTGCAGATTGTGCCTGGAAAGTCATAATTAATGTCCGCCATGTTGAATAGGTATGTATTACAAATTTTTTAAAGTCATAGACATATATTTACAATGAACATAGTAGTAATTTTTCCGCTAGTGTTCCCATTAAGTTAGTTTTGGTGTTACAAAAGTCGGTATTTTAAAGTTTCATTGTTATCATTCTTCGGCATTGTCGACTTGGTATTATGAAATTCACAATTTTGGTATTTTGATATTTTAAAGTAGGGCTGTTTAAACACCGTGTCCTTTTGATCAAGTGGACAAAAGTTTTAAGAATCAATACGTTGGAAATATTACCTGGTTTATACATTTATTAATAGTTTATTAATAGGGTATGTTTCCTAGTATAAACTTTGCTAACTGACCCTGTGCTATGAATATTTTTAACAACTGAAACAAGGTTGCTTAGTGACTAAACAATTACACATCTGGGATGCTTGAACAAGTGTATGCTTGACTAATAATAACTTGTTCACAAACCTATTTTTTTAGTGTAATGCAGGGTTGATATTTGTATGTTTAAACAATTTGTAATTTAATTGTCGTGGCATGTGTTTTGCAGCCTATATTATCACTGCTGTATCCATAATTAAAAAAGTTCGACAAAAACTTAAAATGTATATGTTAAGCAGATACATCGAACTATGCAGACAAGCACTTGTCATTCCTGGATGCTTCATTGCACTAATGGAAGTTTCCAGCATTTTGAACATTTCTTTTGTTGTCCTGCAATATTTTTTGTTTAAGTGCTGTCAGTCTCTTATATGCACACACATTTATGAGATGGAATGTTGCTATTATTTACCGTGTTGGTTTTACCACTGAACCAGTATTCTATCTTTTCACCTGTTGAGATGTGGCATCATTCTTTCCATTCTGCTAAGCACACAGCACTTGACAGAACCTTAAAGTCTTGCAAACATCACTAGACTGGATGACTGGGACACATTCTTATTTCAGTGTCAAGCTGGTACAGACTAAATGACATCCATTAGGCATTACTGTGCTTTCTTGCTTGAGAAGATCCCAAAGGAACTTAAAAAAACTACAAATTAGGTTTTGACACTTTTATCCTATGCAACATTTGGTCATACTTGCTTTTTCACCTGGGAAATGTCAAGGAATTGGACTGAAGAGAAAAACATTCCTCCCACTGCCAACTTCTGGTAGCACTTAGCTTGTTCTCATGTGCAGGCTACTGGCATTACTTGTCGCACTGAAGTTATGTTTACTTCTAAATTATAAAAGCAGCAAGGCACAACTAGTGTTACTTGTAAATGGAGAACAAATGAGTATTCTGGGGAATAGATGGATGAAAATGTACATGTTATTTATAAAAACATCAAACAATACTTGTGGAAGTTCGGCAACAAAGCACCTCAGTCTGAAGTGACGCAAAGAAGAAGAAAGACAGGCAGACTGCATGCAGGCAGAAAAAAGAGAGCAGAGCATGTCTGTGGTAAACATTGTGCCTCAATGAGGCCTTTAAACACTGCATGTATGACAGTAATGGTGACAACAAAGTCATATAAAGCACAGAAGAGACACATGCATTGTTAGACTCACAAGGGTGACATGTAAAATAACATGATATAGTGTACCTTATAGAAACCGAACTGCTATCTCTCATTCTGAACCTAAGCTGAATACCTGTAATGGGAATGACTAAGAATTTTGTCATATTACTATTATTATTATTATTATGACCATTCATTTGTTTCTTCTGTGTTCTGTTCTCCAGTTCACATCTGGATGCAATACTATGCTTTCCATTAAATGTACTATGGATAAGAAGGCCATATGAGTAATTCAGTTTTGTGTTGTTGTAAAACAATGTGTGCTTTGTTTACCTGAATCTGTCCATAAAGACTTAAAAAGTAAAAAGTCCTTGACATTCAGAAGCCACATAGCTGAAATACTTTGTCTTTAAGGGGTCAGTCGCATATATCCCATGGGCCCCTATGCCAGGAGTTTTTAAGGTATCACACAGTGAAAACTCTAGATTTGCTAGGTTTTCCTTGTAATTTGTACTAATTGGTTTGTTTGTGTGACCTTTTTATTTTTAACCATGCAACAACAGTAAATGCTGACCTCAGTCTGTAAAGAATACAATGGGTGGAAGTATATTACTAACAAATGAAAAAGCCTAGTCAATATATTGTTCATATATACTGAATTATTATTCCTGTGAGTGGTGGTGAAATTATAAGAATATCTGTATCTTATTTTCACTGTGCTGATAAAGGCAGAAACACTGATTTCTTTTTATGGTATTTTTTAGTTTATATGCAACAACAAAAACTGTTAAATAAGTAACTACCCTTTGTATTTTCTGGATTAGGTAGGCATGTAATAAAATTCATCTTGATTAATCCTTATTTGCTAAATCTAATATGCAATGAAGGAATTACTTTTCCCTGTGGTTTAGCTCATTGCACTACTATAACTACACTTACATGACACTGGCTACAAAGCTACGTGCAAGAAGCAAGATATTTACCTGGCCTTGATCTGAGTAATGGTCTGCACATTTAAGGGTATTTGAGAGGTCATAAGCTGCTGCTTATTTTCAGATGGAGGCTTTGGGCATATGACATTGCAGCACTGCTTTTACACAGTGATATGGCGGGAGGCGTGTTACTGGTTAGCTGTCCTACATGGACACTATGAGTTCACACAGGCCTAACTAGAGGTTACACACAGAAGCCTAGATGTTGTCAGCTCACATGCATGCCACATGGTAATAGCTATATGTGTATTTCTGTTAGGATAGTTTACGGCCAATGGGGTAGGAGGAACAGAGAAGAAAATAATGAAAGCAAAGCAACAATATGAAAGCTCATTAGCGTTATCAAACACGACTAGGCGTTTCCCAGTGCCATTTTCCATGAAAGTGAAAGTGTGCCCTCAGGTACAGATTTGTCTTAGCCAGCCCTTTAGCTGACAGGCTACCTTGTAATGTGGGTTGTTGGTTCAAAGACAGAAACGTTCCCTCTTTGTCAGTGGAACAGTATGCAGATATGATCACTCCAATCCAGAAGTTTCTTTACATGGCAAGATGGCACTCTGTCTACGTCTTAATGTCTGGAGTCAAAATTTTGAGAACTACATTTAAAAAACTGTGTTATTAGACTTCTTAGCCCTTATTCCATACACTTCTATCAAAAATCAGAACTCATTAACCAGTTATTTGTTGTACAATGATGAAGCCCAGATTACAGTCCAGGAGACCCATAGTTGAATAATGACCTTGATAGTAGAAGAACTCAAAATGGAGGAGCTAGACAGTAACCACTAAAAGCTTGATCTTCCTGGATGAAGAGAAGGAGCTTTTACCTTAGCATCAATCCGTTCTAGTGAAGGCTGGGAGAAAGCATTAGGATGCACTAGAACAGTCCTGTGCAAGCATCACCAAGCAACACTAACATTATGCAGGTTGTTATACATGGGTGGAAACAAGTGCTGGTTAATGGGTCTAGTACTATGATTCTTCTTTCAGATACTTTGATTTTCAGCCACTGAAATTTAAAACGAGCTTCCAGAGTTAAAATGAAGAATATCTTCCTGCTAAAATGAGAATACCATTTCTCTCTGATGTCTTGTGTGAACCAAGGTCAGCTTTTACCTTTAAACTAACTAAACTAACTAACCAATGCTTCAAAAAGAAGGGTACAGAGACATTAACTGGATATTAAGAACAAGGAAACACACAATGCGTTGGCACAACATGTTGCTATTAATAAAATTCACAAGTTTCTATTTAAAGTCATTGATAGAGCTTCTCTGGTCCATGCAAAGGGGACATTGAGACTTTGACAGAGCTGAAAGAAACAAAATGGATTATTAACCTGAGGGCAGATCAACCCCCTGATTTAAATAGCATAGTCCCCCTTATACCTGTTTTAAAGAACAGAAGTTGTAAAGTGTAATTAATCCTCTGTGCCATCTATATTTCATTGACAAATTTACAACTTTAAAACCAACTGACAAAGACGATACTATGTGAGCATTATCTGACTGAGACCAAAGTCATTTTTCAGCTTTTGTCAAAGGACATTTTATTGCCCGCTTATTGGCCAACACCATCTTCTTCATATCTTTATTAATAAAAGGAATACATCCTTACATTAAGAAATGAAGACAATATAATGATAAAAGTTACTTTCATATTTAAGAACAGAAGAAGTATATAACAATGAAACTACTGCGCCATCTATATGACAAACCTGTAATTTGAATTTTCTCTGATGATAGTAACAACAAGTAAATTTTACTTGATTAAGGCCAAATTTATTCTGACCATTGTTAAAGGATATTATACTGTTTGCTTATCGAGCAACATCATTTTCCTCATGTTTTTTATTGGAAAAAGGAATGAACTTTTATATTAATGATTAAATGAAAAATAAGATCACGCAACCAATGGTTTAATACATGATTCTATCTGCTTATGGATACTGCACCATTTAGAGTGGCGCCACCTGTTGTTGGTCTTGAGAGTTAAAGGAAAATGGAAGAGCAATACTCACTTTGCTCACATTATCATCAATAATACAATATACATCCAATCAAAATGAAGGACTGGAACATCTAATTTACATACATAATAAAGGTGGGAAACAGAAGCATAGAGTTGATTACATGCAAATTAATCTTGAGATAATAAGATAGGATTGGTTGTTGCCAAGTATTGATCAATGATGATTGGTCAAACAATATAGAATTTCATATATAAAAGGAAATGGTAGTCCCTAGTGTCTTATACAATCTGAGGAAGACAACAGTTGAAAGCACTTATCGGATATCTTCAAGGGACAGCTTTGAGCCTTTTATTTTTCATTTTATTTCAAGTTGAAGTTTTATTCGTATTAAAGGATTACATTTTAATTATCGGATATCTTCAAGGGACAGCTTTGAGCCTTTTATTTTTCATTTTATTTCATTCAAAGTTTTATTCGTATTAAAGGATTACATTTTAATTGGAACACTTGTGGATTTCATTGATTGGCCATCCTTGGGTGGATTTTCTGTCTTTTTTTGCTAATATTGACTGTTTTTGTGACAGACCACCTCTAGCGTTTGGGAGTTATTTATTCATTAATGGTCAAAATGGAAGGGCCAAATCTCCTTGTTACCCAACCATAATCACCCATCATTCTGGCTATTTGAAAATCTTGAGGACATGCTAAAACTATATTCAGAAGTCCTAGCTTGGTCTAAATTTTGTGACAAGATAACATGTGCAGGTCTGTTCATATTCTGGAAAATGGCACCTTATATGGAAGATTTGGGTAAATATTTGCCACATACATACCGCGTAGAAATATCAATACAAAGTAACACATCTCACTACCTCTCCTTATTAAAGCCAGAAAGACTTTCATCCATCCCTTTTCACTTATAATAATCAGTCCTGTACTTCTTTTTAAAATTCAATAACCACAAAATTCTATGGAACTTGACAATGGACAGTTGCACACCAAAAGACATCTCACAAAATTCAAAGAACCTAAACTTCATTAATCAGACCAAATTAGATTAAGCACTTTCATCCCATTAACTGGGATTTCTGTTGCTTTCCTTAAAGTGCTGTTTTCTCACTGTGCCTTTTTAAAGATTATCCAGCATACCTGAAGGTCAGCCAGCTCTGGAGTTTCCTCAAGGACAGCCTGTCTTGATGTAGAAAATGCTGCCTCATCTCCTTCCAGTGCAAGTACTGTAGTCTCATTGTCTACCTCTTCTCCCACGAAAGGCATGTTATGCCAGTAATTTGATTGGTAGGTGTTAGCTCCATATCATTCTCCTTGGACATGAAAGGCATGTTATGCCAGTAATTTGATTGGTAGGTGTTAGCTCCATATTATTCTCTTTGGACATGAAAGGCATGTTATGCCAGTAATTTGACTGGTAGGAGTTAGCTCCATATTATTCTCCTTGGACGTGAAAGGCATGTTATGCCAGTAATTTGACTGGTCCTTGGACATGAAAGGCATGCTATGCCAGTAATTTGATTGGTAGGTGTTAGCTCCATATCATTCTCCTTGGACATGAAAGGCATGTTATGCCAGTAATTTGATTGGTAGGTGTTAGCTCCATATTATTTGCCTTGGACATGAAAGGCATATTATGCCAGTAATTTGATTGGTAGGTGTTAGCTCCATATTATTCTCTTTGGACATGAAAAGCATGTTATGCCAGTAATTTGACTGGTAGGAGTTAGCTCCATATTATTCTCCTTGGACGTGAAAGGCATGTTATGCCAGTAATTTGACTGGTCCTTGGACATGAAAGGCATGTTATGCCAGTAATTTGATTGGTAGGTGTCAGCTCCATATCATTCTCCTTGGACATGAAAGGCATGTTATGTCAGTAATTTGATTGGTAGGTGTTAGCTCCATATTATTCTCTTTGGACATGAAAAGCATATTATGCCAGTAATTTGATTGGTAGGTGTTAGCTCCATATCATTCTCCTTGGACATGAAAGGCATGTTATGCCAGTAATTTGATTGGTAGGTGTTACCTCCATATTATTCTCTTTGGACATGAAAAGCATGTTATGCCAGTAATTTGATTGGTAGGTGTTAGCTCCATATCATCCTCCTTGGACATGGAAGGCATGTTATGCCAGTAATTTGATTGGTAGGTGTAGCTCCATATTATTCTCTTTGGACATGAAAGGCATGTTATGCCAGTAATTTGATTGGTAGGTATCAGCTCCATATTATTTGCCTTGGACATGAAAGGCATGTTTTGCCAGTAATTTGATTGGTAGGTGTTAGCTCCATATTATTTGCCTTGGACATGAAAGGCATGTTATGCCAGTAATTTGATTGGTAGGTGTAGCTCCATATTATTCTCTTTGGACATGAATGGCATGTTATGCCAGTCATTTGATTGGTAGGTGTTGGCTCCATATTATTTGCCTTGGACATGAAAGGCATGTTATGCCAGTAACTTGATTGGTAGGTGTTAGCTCCATATTATTTGCCTTGGACATGAAAGGCATGTTATGCCAGTCATTTGATTGGTAGGTGTTAGCTCCATATTATTTGCCTTGGACATGAAAGGCATGTTATGCCAGTAATTTGACTGGTAGGAGTTAGCTCCATATTATTCTCCTTGGATGTGAAAGGCATGTTATGCCAGTAATTTGACTGGTAGGAGTTAGCTCCATATTATTCTCCTTGGACATGAAAGGCATGTTATGCCAGTAATTTGATTGGTAGGTGTTAGCTCCATATCATTCTCCTTGGACATGAAAGGCATGTTATGCCAGTAATTTGATTGGTCCTTGGACATGAAAGGCATGTTATGCCAGTAATTTGATTAGTCCTTTGACATGAAAGGCATGTTATGCCAGTAATTTGATTGGTAGGTGTAGCTCCATATTATTCTCTTTGGACATGAATGGCATGTTATGCCAGTCATTTGATTGGTAGGTGTTGGCTCCATATTATTTGCCTTGGACATGAAAGGCATGTTATGCCAGTAACTTGATTGGTAGGTGTTAGCTCCATATTATTTGCCTTGGACATGAAAGGCATGTTATGCCAGTCATTTGATTGGTAGGTGTTAGCTCCATATTATTTGCCTTGGACATGAAAGGCATGTTATGCCAGTAATTTGACTGGTAGGAGTTAGCTCCATATTATTCTCCTTGGACGTGAAAGGCATGTTATGCCAGTAATTTGATTGGTCCTTGGACGTGAAAGGCATGTTATGCCAGTAATTTGATTGGTAGGTTTTAGCTCCATATCATTCTCCTTGGACATGAAAGGCATGTTATGCCAGTAATTTGATTGGTAGGTGTTAGCTCCATATTATTTGCCTTGGACATGAAAGGCATATTATGCCAGTAATTTGATTGGTAGGTGTTAGCTCCATATTATTCTCTTTGGACATGAAAAGCATGTTATGCCAGTAATTTGACTGGTAGGAGTTAGCTCCATATTATTCTCCTTGGACGTGAAAGGCATGTTATGCCAGTAATTTGACTGGTCCTTGGACATGAAAGGCATGTTATGCCAGTAATTTGATTGGTAGGTGTCAGCTCCATATCATTCTCCTTGGACATGAAAGGCATGTTATGCCAGTAATTTGATTGGTAGGTGTTAGCTCCATATTATTCTCTTTGGACATGAAAAGCATATTATGCCAGTAATTTGATTGGTAGGTGTTAGCTCCATATCATTCTCCTTGGACATGAAAGGCATGTTATGCCAGTAATTTGATTGGTAGGTGTTACCTCCATATTATTCTCTTTGGACATGAAAAGCATGTTATGCCAGTAATTTGATTGGTAGGTGTTAGCTCCATATCATCCTCCTTGGACATGAAAGGCATGTTATGCCAGTAATTTGATTGGTAGGTGTAGCTCCATATTATTCTCTTTGGACATGAAAGGCATGTTATGCCAGTAATTTGATTGGTAGGTGTCAGCTCCATATTATTTGCCTTGGACATGAAAGGCATGTTTTGCCAGTAATTTGATTGGTAGGTGTTAGCTCCATATTATTTGCCTTGGACATGAAAGGCATGTTATGCCAGTAATTTGATTGGTCCTTTGACATGAAAGGCATGTTATGCCAGTAATTTGATTGGTAGGTGTAGCTCCATATTATTCTCTTTGGACATGAATGGCATGTTATGCCAGTCATTTGATTGGTAGGTGTTGGCTCCATATTATTTGCCTTGGACATGAAAGGCATGTTATGCCAGTAACTTGATTGGTAGGTGTTAGCTCCATATTATTTGCCTTGGACATGAAAGGCATGTTATGCCAGTCATTTGATTGGTAGGTGTTAGCTCCATATTATTTGCCTTGGACATGAAAGGCATGTTATGCCAGTAATTTGACTGGTAGGAGTTAGCTCCATATTATTCTCCTTGGATGTGAAAGGCATGTTATGCCAGTAATTTGACTGGTAGGAGTTAGCTCCATATTATTCTCCTTGGACATGAAAGGCATGTTATGCCAGTAATTTGATTGGTAGGTGTTAGCTCCATATCATTCTCCTTGGACATGAAAGGCATGTTATGCCAGTAATTTGATTGGTCCTTGGACATGAAAGGCATGTTATGCCAGTAATTTGATTAGTCCTTTGACATGAAAGGCATGTTATGCCAGTAATTTGATTGGTAGGTGTAGCTCCATATTATTCTCTTTGGACATGAATGGCATGTTATGCCAGTCATTTGATTGGTAGGTGTTGGCTCCATATTATTTGCCTTGGACATGAAAGGCATGTTATGCCAGTAACTTGATTGGTAGGTGTTAGCTCCATATTATTTGCCTTGGACATGAAAGGCATGTTATGCCAGTCATTTGATTGGTAGGTGTTAGCTCCATATTATTTGCCTTGGACATGAAAGGCATGTTATGCCAGTAATTTGACTGGTAGGAGTTAGCTCCATATTATTCTCCTTGGACGTGAAAGGCATGTTATGCCAGTAATTTGATTGGTCCTTGGACGTGAAAGGCATGTTATGCCAGTAATTTGATTGGTAGGTTTTAGCTCCATATTATTCTCTTTGGACATGAAAGGCATGTTATGCCAGTAATTTGACTGGTAGGAGTTAGCTCCATATTATTCTCCTTGGACGTGAAAGGCATGTTATGCCAGTAATTTGTCTGGTCCTTGGACATGAAAGGCATGCTATGCCAGTAATTTGATTGGTAGGTGTTAGCTCCATATCATTCTCCTTGGACATGAAAGGCATGTTATGCCAGTAATTTGATTGGTAGGTGTTAGCTCCATATTATTTGCCTTGGACATGAAAGGCATGTTATGCCAGTAATTTGATTGGTAGGTGTTAGCTCCATATTATTCTCTTTGGACATGAAAAGCATGTTATGCCAGTAATTTGACTGGTAGGAGTTAGCTCCATATTATTCTCCTTGGACGTGAAAGGCATGTTATGCCAGTAATTTGATTGGTAGGTGTCAGCTCCATATCATTCTCCTTGGACATGAAAGGCATGTTATGCCAGTAATTTGATTGGTAGGTGTTAGCTCCATATTATTCTCTTTGGACATGAAAAGCATATTATGCCAGTAATTTGATTGGTAGGTGTTAGCTCCATATCATTCTCCTTGGACATGAAAGGCATGTTATGCCAGTAATTTGATTGGTAGGTGTTACCTCCATATTATTCTCTTTGGACATGAAAAGCATGTTATGCCAGTGATTTGATTGGTAGGTGTTAGCTCCATATCATTCTCCTTGGACATGAAAGGCATGTTATGCCAGTAATTTGATTGGTAGGTGTAGCTCCATATTATTCTCTTTGGACATGAAAGGCATGTTATGCCAGTAATTTGATTGGTAGGTGTCAGCTCCATATTATTTGCCTTGGACATGAAAGGCATGTTTTGCCAGTAATTTGATTGGTAGGTGTTAGCTCCATATTATTTACCTTGGACATGAATGGCATGTTATGCCAGTAATTTGATTGGTCCTTTGACATGAAAGGCATGTTATGCCAGTAATTTGATTGGTAGGTGTTAGCTCCATATTATTTGCCTTGGACATGAAAGGCATGTTATGCCAGTCATTTGATTGGTAGGTGTTGGCTCCATATTATTTGCCTTGGACATGAAAGGCATGTTATGCCAGTAACTTGATTGGTAGGTGTTAGCTCCATATTATTTGCCTTGGACATGAAAGGCATGTTATGCCAGTCATTTGATTGATAGGTGTTAGCTCCATATTATTTGCCTTGGACATGAAAGGCATGTTATGCCAGTAATTTGACTGGTAGGAGTTAGCTCCATATTATTCTCCTTGGACGTGAAAGGCATGTTATGCCAGTAATTTGACTGGTAGGAGTTAGCTCCATATTATTCTCCTTGGACATGAAAGGCATGTTATGCCAGTAATTTGATTGGTAGGTGTTAGCTCCATATCATTCTCCTTGGACATGAAAGGCATGTTATGCCAGTAATTTGATTGGTCCTTGGACATGAAAGGCATGTTATGCCAGTCATTTGATTGGTAGGTGTTAGCTCCATATCATTCTCCTTGGACATGAAAGGCATGTTATGCCAGTAATTTGACTGGTCCTTGGACATGAAAGGTATGTTATGCCAGTAATTTGATTGGTAGGTGTTAGCTCCATATCATTCTCCTTGGACATGAAAGGCATGTTATGCCAGTAATTTGATTGGTCCTTGGACATGAAAGGCATGTTATGCCAGTCATTTGATTGGTAGGTGTTAGCTCCATATTATTTGCCTTGGACATGAAAGGCATGTTATGCAAGTCATTTGATTGGTAGGTGTTAGCTCCATATTATTTGCCTTGGACATGAAAGGCATGTTATGCCAGTAATTTGATTGGTAGGTATTAGCTCCATATTATTCTCCTTGTTTCTTTCCTTTGAAAACATGATCCAGGGAGGCTTTTTTCTGTTTAGGTTTATTGTGTACAGCTCAGCAGGAATATCATTAGGGGTCTGTTCAAGATTATTTTAATTCTCATTATACATTACCCTTTCCTTTTTCTTTTTATCTTTAGATTGCTCTTTCTATCTCATTGTGAGTGAACACCACCCTCCCACTTATTCTTTCCTAGGCTGCTTTCATTTTGCAAGGGTAACAAAAAGACTATACACAGTTTTATTTTTTTAACATATACATATTGTCTGTTGTCATCCTTTACTTGATTTTTTTATTTTACATTAATAAAAACGGGTTTAGAATGCTAACCAGATACTATTTCTTCCTATTTTACTAAACAGTGATATCTTTCTTTCAGTAAGTTTTTCCACCTTACTACTCACCTGCTGGTTACCATTCTCTATATTTGGGAGAGACAGCTTCTACTTTAGCATGAAAAAAGTCTAGACTTCTTTATTTTAATTGAATACACATTTTATATGAGTTATTCCTGTTATTCAGTTCTTTTAGTCACTTTTGCTCTATGCTTTGCACACTTTCAGGTACAAAATTTTATTATGAAATATTTCTCCTTCTACTGGCTCTATTGCTGCAGGTTGCTATACCACAGATGTGCATTTATGCAGCCTGTTAAATGACTTTGGAAATATGCAGATTCATCTGTTTGTAACTTGAGCAAATGTTGACACCTTTTGGGTTTCCAACACTATTTTTTGATTAACGTACTCTTATGAGTGTGCATGGAGCTTCCTACTCCTTTTCAAGGTTTGATAGTAATATACCTGTAGATTTATACACCTTCTGGCTCCACTCCTTAAAGTGAGAAGGTGGTCTATCAAAAGGAGTGTTTTCTTCCAATTGCCTTCTTCTTAAGTCCTTAGATTAGGGAACATATTTTATTATTATTATATCATGTACTAAGTTGTAAACTGCAGCAAGGGGATGAACAGTCTTAGTTGCAAATAGTCCATTACATTCCATAGGCATAACATCCTTAGTAGCATGCATTTCACTGGTTACAGTTTTTATAACTATAATGGTATTGCCAATATTTGTATGAAATTTTTGCATGTGGCCCCTTTTCTCACATTTAAAACTGAATTTTTCTACAGTTACATATTGTGTCTGTTACTAGAGCATGATTTACTATAAATGTAGACTGATACATTTTGAAGACAGTTTCATTACTTACCAGCCTCTCTTTCCCTCTACAACATTTTAAGTGTCCTTAGGTTCACTGTGAAACCCCAATTTTTGTAAAATACAACAAAATTCTCCTTTATATTTGTAAGTAGCTAACACTTCTATCATTTTACAATAACTATGATGGCCCTTAGTGTCTAACCATAATTTAATTTGTATGTGTTTTAAATCTCAGAACTGAGGTACTGCCATTTTATCAGAAAATGTCAGGCTATGAAACTTTTGAACTTGTGTCTGTGAGGAAACACCAGCTCAGACTAACAATGCCATACTTGCTTTCTCTTAGTCCTGATAGTCCCTTCCATGTCCTTTAACCTTTTAAATTCTTCCCAAGTATGCTGAACTGAATGCTAAACTGAAGGAATCCTAGGCCAGTTTCTCTGTTCCCAGTTCCCTGGTAGATATATTTTCTGTTCATATCCCACCAGGTAGACCTGGAAGTCTTCCTCCCTGGCCATTTTTCCAGGATTGGAACTGTCTCTAGCATTAACGTAGCTTTAGCAATGGACACCATAAACGTAGTGGCAGTGGCCACTAGGGTTTGTAAGAGGTGTTTGTGGTCATCTTTGCATTTAGCTAGGTATGATGAAGGGGGACTTCAGCCAGTAGTAACTCAGTGCATACTGATGAGATAGCAGCAGTACAGGGATATTTTCTCTTCAGGTGGTTAGGTGGGGGGATCACATCAAAATGGTATGACTTTGTGCAGGCATCAACAATAAATCAAGATTTTGAGCATATCTAATAGTGTCAAAATAACTATATTCTTTACCAGTACAGAATTTTAATGCACCAGAATTATCCATTTTGTGATTTAAAACATCAGATAAACTAAGTTTTATTGCAAATCAAAAGAACAGTCAGTGGGGCAGACTCATCTTAAACAAGTACTCCAAAAATTAACTTTCTTTCTTTCAAAAGTACAAGCATGCCATAAACAAGAGGACACAGTGTCTCACACTAAGTTTAGTAATTCCCTTCTGGTGCAATAATTAATGTCCACAGCACAGATGTACTCCAAGTAGCATATCTTCTCTCTGGATTTTTGTATAAAGATAAGAGAGGAGTCCCTACTATTGTTGCAGCAAAATTTGCTGTTAGCTACAGCAGCATCATGTTTTAAGTTAGTCTGTGTTTATTAAAACTCAAGTGTTCATAGGTTCATAGGTGTGTACTAGACTAATGGCCCTGGAGACTTTACAAGCCTAGCCCATAGAATTACCCTGGCATCATGCCACCCGACCTTAGTTCCCAGTGCCTCTGTCGAGTAAAGCCACTGGAGTGATCCTCGGGATGAATTTTCTATTTCCCATCCACTCATCAAGATTTCTCTTGAAGACAGCCAGTGAGGTGCTCGATTTGACATGTATGGGAAGTCTATTCCATAGCAAGGGCAGTCTCTGGGTTATGAACCTGTCCCTCCAGCAAGTTCTGGTAATTGTGGTAATGAGGTTGAGGTCACTGCAGCATGTGGTGCAGAGGGAATGGGATTTCTTTAGATGTAGCATTTCTAACAGAGCTGCATCAGACATGGCTTTGTATGTCAAGCAGAGATCACCTCTAAGTAGGCAATATGAGACAAAGAATAGTTGGAGTTTTTTGAGTCTGTCCATATAGCACAAGTGTTTAAGGCCTAGGATCCTCTTTGTGAGGTACTTTTGCAGCCTCTCCAGTTGTTGCAGGTGTCTAGTGAGGTACATGCCAAATGGGGCATTGTGCTCAATGACTGGTCTAATGAGGGAAGAGTAGAGGGAGACAATGACATCTTTCTTCCTAGATGCAAAACCCTTAGTAAAGAGATGTGCCACATAGAAGGACTTTCTGACCACAGTGGCAATGTGGTGGTCAAAAGAGAGGCTGCTGTCAACCTATGTTCCCAGATGTCTAATAACACCTTCTGTGTTCAGTGGACTACCATTGATGTGGTAATTCATGGGAAGTGGGTTTTTCCCAAAGGGGATGATGACACATTTTTTGGCATTGAGCTTAAGGTCATGGTTCTGACACCAGTCGTTGGTCTCAGTCAGGCTTTCTGTAGGATGTCAATACCACTTGGGGAGTTAATAATAGCTCCCAACTTGCAATTGTCTGTGAACTTTGTCAGCCAGAGATGCTTTGTGCTGCCCTGGACTTCAAAGAAGTAGACACCAAACAGGAGAGGACCCAGGACCGATCCCTGTGGGACTCCACTCGTGACTGGTCAGCAATCTGACTTAGATTCTGCTACTTTCACACTGTGGGTTCTATTTGTGAGTCAGTTTGCAATCCAACTAGTGATATAAGGGTTTCTGTCTAGCTTAGTGAGTTTTTCTATGATTCCTGAATGGGGAATGGTATCAAACGCCTTGGTCAGATCAAGGTAGGCTGTACAAACCACCTTGCCTTCATCCACACCTCTGGTGACTGAATCACAGAAGTCAACCAAGTTGAGCAGGCATGATCTACCCTTCACAAAACCGAACTGTGTGGGATCCAGAGTTTGGAGATTCTCTTTATCCTTGTTTATTGGGTCCATGATGATGCGTTCCATAACTTTGCATATCAGACTCGTCAGGCTAATGGGGCAATAGTACCCAGGGTCTATAGTCGCTCCTTCTTTGTGGAGAGGGATGACTGTAGCAGTGCGCCATTTGGTAGGGACAAAGCCTGAGGTGAGGCTGTGATAGAACAGGGCACACAGGTGAGGTGCCAGTTCACTCTGTAGTTCATGTTTTTCCTTGATGCTCTGCTTGGCTTGGCTGTTACTACATGATCAAACCAAATGACTTTTATTTGGATATGACCTTAAACCAGAGGTTTACTGTTTTTGTCTTAAATTAGAATATGCTAGAGCTAATTATAAAGCATCATAATGGTTATTGTGCTAAGGCGAATTTTTGCAAAACTAGTTTAGCAAATGATCTCTTACTGAGGAGAGGGCTACAACTATTGTTCTGGTCACATTTGCTGTCAGCTGCAGGATCTGTACATTTTTAGTTTGCTTGTGTGCTCTAGTTTGTTTAACCTAAGTCGGTTTGTGGACATCAATACTCTGCTTGGCTAGTCTGCAACTATACTCGTATGCCTAAAGACATCTGCTTGGCTTTGACCTCAAACCTGATCCCACTACACACGGAAGGTGCTGCACAGTTTGTCATGTGATTGCTTACTGTTGAAAACCATCTTTGATAGATTCAGTTGTTTGCACCTTCTGGTTTTGTAAAATAAAATGTAGTATCTGACAATAATTACTATGTATAAAACCTAATTTTTGCAGTGTACAAATATATGCAGCTGTGTACAGCTGTGCAGAACTGCACACAGTTGCATTCAGTTGCATATAATTGCAGATGCTTTATGCTGCTGAACACACTTGCACATAGTGGCTTTGTTGATCTGGTGTAGAATTTTACTCTTGCTGTAAGCAAACTGTAAATTCTCTTAACTGCAGTTACATGTTGCTCTGCATCATTAAATTCTGTTTATCTCTAATTGTTGCTTCTACCTTAATTATTCCACTTTGCTGTTCTCACTGTAACTGTATTGTCTTTCTGTGCTACTGATTCATTAAAACTGCCTCTCTCTTTTGTGGCATCTGACTTAAACTGCTAAGTCATTGCAATATTCATAAGCTGCTGCTATTGTTTTCACTGAAGCTGTGTTGCAATATTTTGTTGAGGAGTACATTGTAATTTATTAACATTTGATTACTGGATAAGTCCGACTGGGTAGGAGCCCATTCTCAGTGGAGGCCTGGGGATAAAAGCTCCAAAGTATTACAAAACATTTTAAGAACAGTAATTTTACAATCTTTAAAAATAATCCAAAAAACAACTTTATTGACCCTATTATGTGCTATATTTATCTGAATAATATATATCTCATTGTTGTCATATTTAAATAGTAGTATCACTACTTCAGTTTTTCCTCCTTCTTATCTCTTAAAATTAATTCTCTTTACTCCATCAGGTTAAACTACTGTAACTGTGATCTTCCCTCATGCTACTGAACACAGAGAACTGCAAGAAAAGTCCGGTCCCTGAGAACCCCTAGTCATTTGGTGGAAGACTGGACCCCTTAGTCTGGTGCCTGACCTCCAACAGTCAATGTATGTGCTCTAGTATTTGGCCTAGTGTAACAGGGTTTTTTGTATCTAAGTCTCTTTGTCTGGTTCCCCCTTGTACATCACCCCTCTTGTCTCTCTAGCACCCTGTAGTCCACAACACTCAACCTTCTCTGGGCCTCATCCTCACACCTTCCACTTCCCCCTAACTGCTTCCCCTCACATACATTGGTGTAACATCTCTGACTACACTATTCTCCCAATGCCTGCTGCTCTAGCCCTATGCAACACTGTAACCCCCCACCCAAAACAGGGCATCTCATGCAATAAAAATTCTACCCATCTCTCTCTGACTCTATAGCTATTCTACCTTGCTCTTTTCATTTCTTGCCTGCTAACACCTAGAATAACTGAAAGTTACAACTGGAAGGTAAAACAAAGTCTAAATACTCCTCTTTCCTCTTCTCTATCACTAATGAGCTCCATTCACTAATACTACTTCCTCACTGATTGCTGTTCTCCAGTTCAACTTACCTTACTGATTGTTTCTTTTCTTTTCAATTCATTAGTGCTACACAGGTCGACTGGGCCATCCTGCTCCATTCCCCCTTGCTCCGCTCGGGCTCACTTCGCTTCCCTACCCTACCTCCATTCCCACCCAAACCCATATCAATTACATTTATATTTAACCATACCCCTCCCTTACTCCAATCAACCAACCCTCAAACAATCCAGGCAATAAACCTTATCCCACACACTCAAGATTTCAAATTAACTAACCCCTAACCAACCACTCTACCATCATCACTTACTATTCCTACTTTCTGCAAAAGCAACTTCTCCCCCTTCCTCACAACCTCCTCTCTTACCCCTGCATTCATTTTCTTTTTTATCTATAATGACAACCACTATCTATGACTATATTACTCCTTCCCCTGTCTCTTTCATTCCTTCTTCATCTTACAACACTCCATCCCACTCACATGCAGATCACATTCACCTCCATTACTTCTCTCCAATCCCCAAATCACAAATCTTATTCCAACATATCTTCTAGTCTGTACTCCACAAATACATTGCTATTCCTCAAACTTAAATTCCTTAGGTACACACATAACACCCTACTTACAAAACTCCCCACAGCACAGCATACCTCTAAGCACAAACTGCCATGAACACCTTATTCAGGTAGCACCTCTACCCTATCCCATTGTGGAGACATCCCACCCCAACTCAGGACCTATCCCATCTGCCCTCCCCCCCTCATATCTCAGAAATCACTAAAAAATAACCACCATTAACATACAAAGTATTAGAAACAAAATCCTAGAATTCCATGCATGGTTATCACATTCCAGACCTGATATAATTGCTGTAACCGAGAAATGGCTAAAGCCGTATATAAAAGAGACCAGATTTCTCCTGCCAGGTATCTTCTGTCTAATATCAGACAGACCCCACAAGAAAGGGGAAGGAGTTGCACTCCTCTACCCTAACTTTGTTACCACTGTCCCCTACTCAAACCCTTTTCCACAATTCTCTATAGCTGAACTCATCATAGCACATGTGACGCCCACGCCCTGGCCCAGCAATCAAGGAGCCTCAATCCTCACCACTAACTCCAGTGAGGGGCGTCTAATATAGGAGGAAAGGATAACAAATATACACAGTAAAGTGAAATTTCCCTTTAGAGCACACAGAGATCACAGTCAGTCCGGGGCTGGTCACTCCCTTGCTCGCCAGGTCCCCAATAAGACTCCCCACTGGCACAGCTATAGGGTCCAGACCTAGCCTAGTGGGCAAGATAAAACCTTCAGCACCCTCTCTATCTAACCAGTGCTTCATGTCCCTGCCCAAGTATCTGACACACATACACACACACACACACACACACACACACACACACACACACACACACACACACACACACACACACACACACACTCACATACATACATACACACTTTGAGAAGAGTTTATACAACCACACAGACACTCCTGGGGAAGGCTAGCACAGGTTCTCCAGCTGTGCCCCTTTTTCCCAGACTATACAGTAGTACCAGCTGCCACCAGCCACTAATATTTAATAGCTACTAAAAGGCCCTTAAATGGGTGTCCAATTATTACTGTGCAATATTATTATCCAATTGGTAGTATCGCCCAGGGCTAAAGCTATTGGAGTGACTTTGTACAATTTTACCCAAGGCATGGAAGTACACTAAAGAGCTTAAATTATCTGTACAAAAACAGCCACATTTAAAAGGGTTTAAAAATATTTATTAACTAATAGTCAAAACACAAGGCAATACCTTTACTACACAGTGCTAGTCAAGAGTTCAGAGATCACAGAGAAATACTTAAAATAATTCAGTAGTACAGTTCTGACATCAAAGAAAAATGCTTATGTCTAATCTTTCTAGATTCTAGCTATCTCTAAGAGAAAACACAAGTCTAAGATAAACTTACATATAGAGCAAGACAGTGATGATGAGTTAAATGGTCAAGACAAAAATGCTTCATGCTCTCTGATTCTCTTTGTTTTTAAAATCACATTCCTGGTTGACATTACATCATTTTTCACACTTCCTTTGGTTACATTACATCATTCTTCACACTTCCATGGGTTCCCAGGCTAACAGAAACTACATTTACATTCTTTACCTCTGGGCAGAGACCAGAGCAATAAAGGACATTTATGCATGCAAATTCTGGCCAGTAACTCTGGCCTTAAAACAATAGGCAAGATGCCCCACTCTAGGCTCAATGGCTCCGAGTCCTAACATCAAAGGGTCAGAACATGCTTTACTTGGTCAGTAGAGTGCACTCTTGTTACATTTTTTCCAGTTTTACAAGTAACACTGTTTTTACCATTTAAGACAACAAGCCTGTGGTTTACATTAATATTTACAGATGATAAAATTATCTTGTAAATTCTATCTGGCTAGGCTGGCAGCCTTCATCTATCTTCAACCAATAGTCACGTATCTCCCCCCAGAGAACTCAAGCTAGTTTTTCAAGTGACCCTTGAAAAATGCTGCTTGAGGGAGTTAGGTCTATCGGAGTGCACCTTACCCCATTCCTTGTCTTGAGAGCCCATCTGCATTGGCATTGCTAATCCCACTACGGTGCTACACAGACATACCATATGCTTGCAACCCCAGGCTCCATCTTAGTAACTTGGCATTTTGCAGGCTGGCTCTGTTTAACCATGTTAGAGGGTTATGATTTGTCATAGCAGTGAATTTCCTTCCATATAGATAAGGCTGAAGTTTCTGTAGTGCCCACACTATGGCTAGACATCCCTTTTCTACAGCTGCATAGCATTACTCCCTGGGTTGGAGCCTACGACTGAGATAAACCACTCGGTATTCTTCCCCCTCTGAAGAAATCTGGCTAAGTAGAGCCCCCACCCCATGGTTCAAAGCATTAACACAGGAGGTCCTCCCAAAGCTTCTTTAAGTCTCTGGAATGTCTGCTCACATGCTAGGGTCCACACTATCGTATGTGGCCTGTTCTTCCATGCAAGGTCTGTGAGTGGAGCAGCTATGGTACTATAACTTGGGACGAACTTTCTGTATTACACTGCTGTCCCTAGAAATGCCCTCACCTGCTTTTTGGTAACAGGTGCAGGTCATGCCTGAATAGCTCCCACTTTGGCAGGTTTGGACCTTATCTTACCATTCACCACTCTATGTCCTAGGAAGAAGACCTCTGCCATACCCACCTGATATCTGCTTGGCTTAATGGTCAACCCTGCCCACTGTAGACTGCCCAGCTCCTCCCTGACATGCTGAAGGTGCTCTGGCCAGGAACGGCTGTAGATGGCAATATCATCTAGGTAAGCAAGGGCAAACCCTCCTGCTCCTGCTAGGATATGATCTACCAGCCTCTGGAAAGTTGTTGGGGCATCTTTATGAACTCATACAAGCCAAAAGGATTCACAAAGGCTAACTTCTCCCTAGCACTGAAAGTCAAGGGCACCTGCCAATAACCCTTAGTAAGATCAGTGGTTGTAAGATACTTAGCCCCATCCAGCTGCTCTAGGGCCTCATCTGTCCTAGGCATGGGGTAAGCATCTGACTCTGTGTGACTATTTAATTTCCTGTAGTCCACATGAGCCTGGTGCTGCCATCCTTCTTTGGCACCAGCACCACTGGGGAGGCCCAGGGACTGTTGGACTCTTGAATCACCCCTAGTTCCAACATCTCCTGTACCTCCTCCCTCAGGGTCTCTTTGACTCTCTCAGGTAGTCTATAAGGGGCCTGCCTAATAGTCCTTTGCGGTCCTGTATCCACTTGATGCTACTCTAGGTGGGTGCACCCTGGTTTCCCAGTGAACATGTCCCCACATTCCTTTAACACTGCTCAGATTTCTTGAACCTGGGTAGGAGATAGCTGCTGGGACATTACTATCCCTTCCACTTAGCTGTCAGCCCAAGCCTCACTGAGGAGATCAGTCACAAGACTCAGACTACTCCTGCAATATACTGCAAATGTTCAGCACAAGGGCCTCCCTATCATGGTAAGTTTCATCATGTTAACATGGTACACTTTTTGCCCCTGCCTTCTGCCTAGCAGTTCCACCATGTAGTTAACATCACTTACCTTTCTTACCACCTTGTAGGGTCCCTCCCAAGCTGCTTGCAGCTTGCTGTGTCTGACAGGAATGAGAACCATTATCTGCTGTCCCACAGCATATTCTCTAGCTCTAGCATTCCTGTCATACCACACCTTTTTTCTGTTGTTGGGCTTCTGCCAGGTTCTCCTGGGCCAAGCCCATGATTTCCCTGAGCCTTGTCCTGAGGTTTAGAATATATGCCACAATAGACTACTTATCAGACTTGCACTCACCTTCCCACTCATCTTGAATTAAATCTAGAGGTCCCCTCACCCTATGCCCGTACAGCAACTCAAAGGATGAAAAACCTGTGGATTCCTGGGGAATCTCTCTGTAAGCAAACAGATGGGAAAAAAATTGTCCCACTCCCTCTTATACTGGTCTGAAAATGCCTGTAGCATGGACCTGATTGTACAGTTTAACCTCTCAACAAGACCGGTAGTCTGGGTATGGTAGGGGGTGGCCTTCATGTGCTTCACTCCACATGACTTCCACAGACAAGCCAGCAGGTCTGACATGAAATTGGCACCTCTTTCAGTCAGTATTTCTTTTGGGAAATGTACCCTGCTGAGAATCTCTAACAAAGCATTTGCCACCTTCTTTGCCTCAATGGAGGACAAAGCCACTGCCTCAGGGTATTATGTAGCGTAATCCACTACCACTAGGATATACTTTTTCCTTGTGGAACTTAGGGGTACTCAGAGGGCCCACAATATCCATAGCTATCCTCTGAAATGGCTCCTCAATCACAGGAAAAGGCATCAAAGGAGCTCTCACCTTGTCTCCTGCCTTGCCTACCTTTTGGCACTGCTCGCAGTTACTGCAGTACCCTGTTACATCTCTGGAAATTCCAGGCCAATAGAAGTTCTGCATAATATGCCTCTTTGTATGTTTTATGCCCATATGACCTGCAAAGGGAATATCATGGGCTATGGCTATAAGCGGCAGATGGTAGGCTCTAGGCACTACCAACTGCTGTACTCTCTCACCTTCTATCTCTCCCTCAGGGGTCCACTCTCTGTATAGCAACCCTTTCTTCCAGTATACATATCCCCCCTTTCCTTGAGAATCAGGTGCTTCCCTAGCTACCTGCCTCAGGCCTTGGAATGTAGGGTCTTAGAGCTGAGCTTGTCTCAACTCTCTCCTTGTAACCCTTCCCAGCTCCCCTTCCACAGGAAGTCTGGCATCATCTGACAGTGGTGCCTCACTGTCAGCCTGGGTACTACTACTCACCTCTACCTTTGCAGTCTCTCTGTCCAAGGGACCATCAGTACCCACTAGCAGCTGTGGCTCACCTTCAGTCTCACTGCTACAGGGTAGCTCCCTCCCTGAAGTAACCACCTCACCAGTCCTGGCTGCAAGTATGCAGTCTGTCTGGGTCTCCCCCAGGCTACCAGACAAACATGCTCATCTCCTAGCCTGACTGCATGTAACTGCATAAACACATGGTACTGCCTCATCCAAATCCTTCCCTATCAGGACATCTGCAGGATGGTAGTTTGGTACCCTTGTTATCTCAAGACAACTTACTATTGGCATTTTGTCTTTCCCACTTACTGTATCCCTCACCTTTTGTTCCGCACCTTGCCTCCATGGACACCTGTTTGCCACATGGCTCCACTGGTTGCTTTCAAAACATTTAACCCTATCTCCTGGATGTGTACCTGAACTAGTGGCTTCCCCTGCTACTGGCAGATTCAGTTGGGGCAGTCTGTGCTGCCCACCATGAGTTCCTTTGGATGCATGAGCAGTACAGGGGGTCCCTTTCCTGTGCAAGGCTGCCCTGCTTGCCAGGTATAGGTCTCCCTTCTTCCCCAACCCATCTGAAATAGCACATTGTCTATCAGCTAACCAGATCCTCATGTCCTCAGGCAAAGTGCTAAGGCCTTGTTCCCTCACCAAAAGGTCTGCCAGTCCTTCAAAAGTGGTGACCTGACATCCACTCACCCACCTATGGAAATAAGTGCTCAGTTCAGCAACATATTCAAACACAGTTTTATCTGCCTTGCGTCTATGATCATGAAACTTTTTCCTATACATTTCAGGTGTAAGCTTAAACAATTCTAATAAGTGATTTTAACAGCAATATAATCATAACATGCAACATCATTCATTTTTGACAAAACAGTTACAGCTTTACCATGGAGTAAAGGAGTTAGGAACCATATCCAGAGCCTTTGGTTAACAAAATATTGTTTGCATACCCTCTCAAATATATGAATGAATCTATCAAAATGATCCCTCTCTTTAAACTGCGGAAGAAATTTACTGACCTTTTGTCCTACTGTGGTCCACTTACTCCCTTCCCCATTACCTCCATGACTCTGGCAAAGAGTCAGCATCTCCTTTTCATGCTGCCTCTGCTTCTCCTTTTTTCAGCTTCTAAGCATATCAGTTTCTCATTCTCCTCAGCCTGCAAATATTGCAGTTTCTCCTTGTCCTCACTCTCTAGATGCCTTACTGTCTCAGCTGTTTCTAGTTCCAAACGCCTGGCCTCCAACTCAAGTCTCTTTAGCTCCAGAGGGATTTTTAAGTCCTCTGCAAAAAGGTTGAGCTGTCCATTCTCCGAGGGTATTATATCTCCACTGCCAGCCTGATTGTCCTCCTGGTTGCTGTTTTCTGATGCAGCTGTGATCAAGGCTGCAATCAGGTCTGCCTTAGTCAGGTTTCCATGCACTAGTCCCCTAGCCTGACACATCTCCGCCAGCTGACTCCTTGTCAGCTTTCCATACTCCTCTGCTGACATGCTGCCTGCTCACCCTGACTAATGGTGCTAACAAAAGAAATAAAACAATTGTGATCTGAACTCTGAGTAGTCACTGTGTAGCTGATTTAGAGTACAAAACACCTTCAGAGCTCACTGTACACAAGCTACAGGAATTCACTCTACCCACACCACTACAAGCCAATTAGTATTTGCCAACCAATTAATATGTGGTGTGGATATCCCACCACTGCCAAACAATTAATATATGATGCCTGCACCCTGGCCCAGCAATCAAGGAGCCTCAATCCTCACTACTAACACCAGTGAGGGGTGTCTCATATAGGAGGAAAGGATAACAAATACACACAGTAATGTACAATTTCTCTTAAGAGCATACAGAGATCACAGTCAGTCTAGAGCTGGTCACTCCCTTGCTCTCCAGGTCTCCAATAAGACTCCCCACTGGCACAGCTATAAAGTCCAGATATCAGCCTAGTGGACAAGCTAAAACCTCCAGCACCCTCTCTGTCAAACCAGTGCTTTGTGTCCCTGCCCAAGTTGCTCACACACACACACACACACACACACACACACACACACACACACACACACACACACACACACACACACACACACACACACACACACACACACACACACACACACACACACACACACACACACACACTCTTTGGGAAGAGTATATACAACCACACAAACACTCTTGGGGAAGGCTGGCACAGGTTCTCCAGCTGTGCTCCTTTCTCCCAGACTATACGGTAGTACTGGCTGCCACCACCCACTAATATTTATCAGCTACTCAAAGGCCCTTAAAGGGTGTCCATTTATTAATGTACAATATTATTATCCAATTGGTAGTATTGCCCAGGGCTAAATCTATCGGAGTGGTTTTGTACAATTTTACCAAAGGCATGCAAGTACTCTAAAGAGATTAAATTATCTCTACAAAAACAGCCACAGCTGAAAGGGTTTAAAAGTATTTAATGACAAATAGTTAAAACACAAGACAATACATTTACTACACAGTGCTAGTCAAGAGTTCAGAGATCACAGAGAAATGCTTAAAATAATTCAGTAGTACAGTTCTGACATCACAGAAAAGCACTTAGTCTAATCGTTCTAGTTTCTAGCTATTTCTAAGAGAAAACACTAGTCTAAGATAAACTTACATATAGAGCAAGACAGTGCTGATGAGTTGGATGGTCAAGACAAAAATGCTTCATGCACTCTGATTCTCTCTGTTTTTAAAATCACATTCATGGTTCACATTACATCATTCTTCACTCTTCCCTGGTAACATTACATCATTCTTCACACTTCCCTGGGTTCCCAGGCTAACAGTAACTACAGTTACATTCTTCACCTCTGGGCAGACACCAGAACAATAAAGGACATTGATGCATGCAACCTCTGGTCATTAACTCTGGCCTTAAAACAATAGGCAGGATACCCCACTCTAGACTCACTGGCTCTGAGTCCTAACATCAAAGTGTCACAACATGCTTTACTTGGTCAGTAGAGTGCATTGTTGTTACATTTTTTCCAGTTCCACATGTAGCACAATTTTTACCATTTAAGATAACAAGCCTGTGATTTGCATTAATATTTACAGATGACAGAATTATCTCCAAAATTCTATCTGGCTAGGCTGGCAGCCTTCATCTGTCTTCACACAATCATCACAGCACATCTAAAAATGAATGACTTCAAAAGTTTCTGCTTGATTGCGCTATGCATCCCACCAGATAATAATATCCCTATACTAGAAGAAATACTATCCTGGACCTCAAACAATATTCATAACAAAACAATAATTTTAGGTGATGTTAACACAAACTGGATTGATCACATGACTAACTCTACCTGTGCATCCATCAATCTCCATAACTTCACTCAGCTCATCCCTAGCATAACCCGACCAAGAAATAAATATAATAGTGGCTCCATCCTCGACTGGATATTACTTCCCAACCCTAACAAAATTTCTTCAGCTGGAACTCTCCCCCCTGCAATATTAGTGACCATCAACCTGCCTACATAACATGCAACACCACTTCAGCCTTAAACCACCACCAATATAAACCCATCAGAAACTTAACTAACTTCATCCCAACAAGCTTCAATGATGCATTGAGTAAAATTAACTGGAGTACTCTGAAAACCCTACCCTTGGATGAAGCTGTTGATTTATTCAGTTTAACATTCCTAAACATCTTCAATAGAATGGCTCCCTTTCGAAACAAGAGAATAAAAACAAATCATACATTACTAGAGAAAACAAACAACTCATGATCACTAGAGACAGAATATGGAAAAAATGGCAAAAAAGTAGAAACCCCATTGAACTCCAGCTCTTCAATCAGCTCCACAACCAAGTCAACCATCTAGTCATTAAAGATAAAAAAAATACTACCTACATGTCCAAAATTACTGTAACCATAAACCAAAAAGATTTTGGAACTCAGTTTCTACTCTACTAAACCCTGGAACCAAGAGTAACCCCTGCCCAAATCCTGAAAAAAACTCCTGTTGAACTCACTTCACTTTTCAATTCCTACTTTATAAGGACTATATCCAAACTATCCACCTCCTTTCCTCAAACTAGTCATAACAGCAATCCAGCAACTCATCTCTCATCAACAAACTAGTCTCCCCAGCTTTTTAATTTCTCCCCTGTTCCTATTTCCACTATAACTAAGCTCTTACTAAAACTCAAACCCGGTAGTACCACCCCAGATAACTTAAACCCTGAGTACCTACAATTGTCATCCAAATCTATCAGCTACCCCATCAGTATTCTTATAAACAGATCTATCCAACAATCCTATGTACATTCCATCTGGAAAAAGCCTACATTATACCCTTACATAGAAGTGGCAACAACACAGAAATCTCAAATGTCTGCTCTATTGCCTTACTCTCACCATCTCTAAAATAATGGAAAATGCATTCAAACTCAACTTATGAATTTTCTACTCCAAAATCAACTGTTATCCACCACTCAGCATGGCTTTTGACCTGGTCATAGCACTATAACTGCTCTCCTATCCTTTTTGAACACTGTCAACCTCAAGTGCAATGATGGTAAACTTGTATCAGCACTATTCCTTGATCTCTCAAAGGCCTTTGACACCATCTCCTAATTTCTTCTCCTTTCTAAACTCTCACACCTAGGCATGTCCACTTCCACTCTTGACTGGTTTGTGACAAACCATGGAAAGAAAAAATAAATAACAAACAAAAAATGAATGGAATCCACTGTCAGTAGCAATTTTATTGTTTAGCGCTTTTCTCAGTTCAGTGCTGACTTCTTCAGAACAATGAATTAAAACATTACCATCCCTTTTATAACACACCCCAAAGCTACATGACCTGTTTAATTAGTGACATTAAATACCTAAAACACAATAAAAAACCTTTTTCATAAAAAAAAAATTTGGGCACATACTAATCAAATGCATTGTTTTTTTATACAAAACCTTTTAAAACTTCCTTGAAAAAAACATGTATATGTATGTATGTGTGTATATATATATATATATATATATATATATATATATATACAAAAATTTGTTTTTATACCATTTTAAAAAGCATACTCTGTTTTTAACTTCAAAACACAGCTGGTTTACAAACTATCTTACAAATAGATAACAATCTATCAAATGGCTACAATCCTTCTTACCTTTTCTTACTACTGCCACTGGAGTTCCCCAAGCATCTATCCTGGGGCCCCTTCTTTTTAGTCTTTTAATTAATGACTATAATTCTGCTATCACTCATGGATCTGTAGTACAATATGCAGAGGATTCCACTATCATCTGCTCCGGCATCTCAGAAACAGAACTTCTGACCATGACCCAAAATGCTTTCAACATCATAGAAATTTGGATGACCAATAACCACCTTGCTCTTAACTCCAACAAAACCAAGCTCTTCAACTTTACTACCACAAAAGCACCATACTTAATAAATAAAAGTTTATCATCTACTCATCTAACAAAACCGCTATAGAGGTTGTCCCTTATACCAAGTTACTCATTGTTACTGTAGATGATAACTTAACTTTTGACCAATACATCCATAATAATATTAAAAAAACACACCAAAAACTTGGTACCCCTTACAGACATAAACACTTTTTAACTGCTCCACTCGAAAAACACTTGCCCAAACCTTTCTCCTACCCTCTGTCCTCTACGGTGCCCCCATTCTTACAAACATCCAGTACTGCTTAAAAAATAAGATGGACACCTGTTAAAACAAGATTGCTAAGTTTGTGACCTGTGCAAAATATTCTTACCATCACTGCCACTCATTACCATCCCTGAACTGGGTTGAAGGCCAAAACACCTTACGTATATACAACTATCTACAGCACACAATCTTATATACAGACTCCTGGGATGACCACCCCTCACCTCCCTTCTAACTCTCTAACTACCAAATTGGCATCTCAGACCTGAAAATCAATCTCTTTTCTAAGTAAGTAGACCAAACCTCCCTGCAGGTCAGTATCTGTATTCTTTCATTGTATCCAAACTGTGGGACACTTTTCCATCTCGTCTCCAAACCATTAGTAGTGCCTCCTTATTCAAAAAGTCTTTACATCAATATCTCTCTTGTCAATGGCTCTGCCAATGTACTTTCTCCAACTCCTCAATAACCTGATTTTTTGATTTACCCTTTCTACCCAATACTCATTTTTTTTCCCTTCTTAATGTGTCACCCTTGGAAATTTATCTATACCCAATTTTGCCTCACATGGCACGTGAAAATTACTGCAGTTACCTACTCTTGTTTATGCATACTACATAAAGTACTAAGAATAGTCCAACTGTTTAAAATGTATTATATTATTGTAAATGTCTATGGCTTATTTATATTTGCTGTTAAACTTTTCATACATGATACCCTGCTATTAACCAAAGTTGATTTCCTAACTACTAGCCATTTAATTGTATAATGTTCCAAGTTATTCTCCAGTTTGATGCACTTTTTATAACTTAGTTATATTTTTGAAACTCTTGTTTAACATATTTCTATGTATTCTGTTACCCGGGCCACCACTGAAAATGGGCTCATTTCAGTGCAGTGGACTTTCCCGGTCAACAAAAGCAAATAAATAAATAAAATAAATAAACTTCAGTTTTTGATTAGAGTACCTTGTTATAATTGCTGTCTGCTGCTGTTGACTCCTTGTGATATAACCCTCTGCTGCTGTGGCAACTAAGCCAGATTGCTAATCCATTATACTGTATTGTACTAGTTGTTGCTACTGCTCTTAATGTGAGTAGTTGCACATTGCTCCTACTACTCACTGTCAATGTATTTGCATACTGCTGCTGCTACTAACCATAACTGTAGTCGCACACTGCTGCTACTACTTACTGCAACTGTAATTGCACACTCCTGTTACTACACACTGTAAATGGAGTTGCACACTGCTTTTATTACTCACTGTAACTATAATTACACACTGCTGGTACTGCTCACTTTAACTGTAATTTCACATTGCTGTTACTGCTCACTGTAACTATAATTGCACACTGCTGCTACTACTTGCTGTCACTATAGTTGTGCACTGCTCTTACTATTCACTATAACTGTGGTTGCACACTGCTACTACTACTCACTTTAACTGTAGACACACAGCTGCTGCTACTCACTATAACTATAATTGCACACTGCTGCAGCTACTCGCTGTAATTGTGGTTGCACACTGCTGCTAATATTCACTATAACTATAATTGCACACTCCTGCTACTACTCACTGTAACTGTAGTTGCGCACTGTTGCTGCTACTTACTGTAACAATAATTGCTCACTGCTGCTGCCACTACTCACTGTAATTGTAATTCTCTTGTTGTGCACGCTGAGCCAGAAATGAAACTGTAATTCTCTAGTTTTGTCAGTTGAGTTAGTCTGCTAACTCACTGTAAGCACTTGTGTATCAGTTGTTTGACTAACTATTGAACTTTGTGAAAACCTTCTGTTCTGTCTGTACTCCGCATCCTGTGCCTTATCTCTATCACACTACATTACGTCACTAGTAAATTTTATCCTGTACCCAAATTCAGATAGACAGTGTTCCCTACAGTAAACTTCATCAGTATATCCCTTACATACCAGAATCAAGAACCATGAGATTGCCATCTGCTGCACCTTATATATCCAGGTTGCTAGGACTAGACACTCTGAGGCAGTGTAACATTGTGCTAGAAGAAGCATACTACTTAATTATTTGCATCTGTTTACCAAGAAAGTCTGACAGAGCCATGAAGGAACCATTTTCAGAAGAGTGCATCTATTATAAATAGTTCAGTGTTCATGAAAAGACGAAAAACATCTATGCTACAATAACAAAAGATATTAACATATGAACATACTAGTCAAGGGACATTGTGTATTAACATGCCAGTGAAAGTCAGTAAAATAACACACAGTAATATAATACATTTAGATGCTAACAAAGAATTATGAATACGGGGAGGAAAATGAAAAAGGAGTAATATAAAAACAACAGACTTTGGAAGAAACTAATGAAATTAAAGGTTGGGTAAAGGAAAAGTGAAATAATAAGAGAAAAGAGAGAGGAAGGTGTAAGAGAAAGCAAGTAGCTTCAGAATATGGTATGGAGGAAATGTATGAATAATATATTATTACACTGTATGTGCAATATAAACAGAGAAATTAATCTTGGAGTGTAATACAATGTATGAGTGCTGTAAGTGAAACTGTATATATATGATAGGTGCAAAGATTTACTAATTTTGGAGGACAGCCACTCCCACAAACATACTGACAGTAGTCACCAGGATTTCACTACTGACACCCAACTCCCATAGCCTTGACCCCTAGTCCTGAATAAGTAAATATACCAACTTATGCTAAGCTAGTTAAGAAATCCCTGTCCAAACCTTAAAGTGCTTCAAGATGCAGGTTGGATAAATTCACTACTCAGCAGTGCACTTGCAAGAAAATGGCACCTATAGCAATAACAAACATAAGTAGGGAAATGGGGGTCAAACAGTTGGAAAGCAAATGCCCTTAAGGAAGCAAAGCTGAGCCAACACATCTGTTAAAATCCTAGTCACAGATGACTAAGGCACATATGCAGCATTGGACCACACGATACCCCTGGAAGGCAATATTTCCCCTAAAAAAAATCTGTGTCAGACATTAATGCTTGTGTATAACACCAGTTTTGAGAAGTATCTTACAATCATCACAAATGATCCCACAACACAAATAAAAGATGATTGTCTTTAGCTATTGGCTTAGCTATTGGTGTCATTCTAGGGGGACTCAAGGTATATCAGCCTGAGATGATTTGATTGATAGCCCTACTTGCTTTGCTAGGGATGACCTCCACCTCTCTCATCATGGTTTCATATATTCACCAAAACATTTCTGATATTGCATTTTTTAAGCAAGGCCAGTCTAATTAAACTACTAACCTAGTCAAACAAAATCAACACTGTATAAAAGTTGCACTGCTCAATGCTAGATGCCTAAATAACACATTGCCTCTCTTATAAGTCTTACTGACCCATGAAAATATACATATCAGAACAATTATTGAAATGTGGTTTCACTGTAGTGATTGTACCCCCCCCCCCATGCCATGTTTCAGTGCTTACTATATGTTCAGACCCTCCTCTAAAATGACTCTCTCATTGCTGGTGGTATATATGTATGTGCAAGAAGCCCAATTGCATCAGGACTCAAAAGACAAGACAATGACTTGTGCTGCTCCATATCATGGCTACCTTAAATAAAATGCATACCATAACAAAACCAACTACAGAGCCCCACCCATGTCACCCATTGCCCAGGAGATATAACTAAATAAACTGGAGTCCCTTCTCTTTGAACCAAATACAATTCTCCTTGGGGATTTCAACTGGAAAACCACACCATCATAAGTAAGTATCCTCAGTGCTTCATAGATTTAATAAATTCTAGTTCATTAGACCAACTAGTTCACATTTCAAATAGTAGCTCAAAAATATTGCATCCATTCCTCACAAATATGACTCCACTATGCTCTACAGCCATAATTGCTACTTGGTCAAATCTAACCACCGGTCAATAACATTCACCCTGAGAGTAAAACCTGATCTAACATCAAACCTTTGGAATCCCAAGGAAGAAACTTACATTTGTTAAGAATAAATAAAAGTGAGCTATAAAAGATAAACAAAAAATTTGAAGCAAAATCAAATTCTCAAATGATAACTAAAAGCTGAAATTGACACTTGTGAAAAGGACAACCAGAAAGTCTTTTTTTCAACTATGCCATAAAACTTAGAAGCAATTTCCAGCAATGCACTGAGCTAATACATAACAGCAACCTGTACTAATCCACAGGGAACATAGCCAGCATATTATCTGATCAATTTAATTTAGACTCTACACCCTTATCCCCCCTTGCATGGTGATATATCTAACCCCCAACTCCATCACCTTGGAGTAAGACTTGATGGCACTGTCCAAGGCAAAGAAAACTAGCTCTGTTGGTCCAGACAATGTAGCATTATACTTTATTATCAGAACCAACCACAGTCTTGTAGGGTAGGCCAGTAGGTCTGCTGCCAATTTGATGTATTCACATGAAAGGTTATCTGTAGATAGACTTGTGGGTTTTCAATTTTAGAGAACTTTTTTGATTATTGTGGTTGCACAGGTTTTAAGGAGAATGATGCTGTGAATTTATTTAGCTGTGTAGGTGGTAGGGAAGGAAGGATTATGTTTGTTGAGATAAAACTGATGAAGTGTTTGTTGAAGTCAAATGCAGAAAAATAAGTGAATTCCGCTAAAGAACGCTCAGCAGAACAAAAAACAATGTAAATATTGGAAGAGCGTTGCACCACAAGTATTAGTATTCCATCTGAGTATTCAAAATTTGCTAAACAACCAAAGTGGCGAAAAAAACAGAAAAAAAACGAACTGAAGAAGGCTTGAAAAAGCTGAAAGCACTTGTCCATTGTTTACATCAGAAGGGTTCTTCACTTCTATGTTCGTTGTTTTCTGTTTTTATGACATCCACATGTTTTAAAGCTGTGGAATTACAACGCCACTTGACTTTTACAACAGCAAAGCTCTATATTTCATACATTGTGGATTCAACATGGTAAAAGCCTGTTACTGAAGCTGTTGTTTTGAAGCTGTCTTTTTGCCATTTTGGTTGTTTAGCAAATTTTGAATACTCAGATGAAATACTAATACTTGTGGTGCAACGCTCTTCCAATATTTACATTACAGTGTTTGTTGAAGTGGGAGGAAATGTCATTGATGTTATTACTAGACAAAGTTTTTATCCTTTTTTTTGTTTATTTTAATCCTGGATTTGGTACAGTTTTTAAGAAATCTGAAGGTTTTCACATTGCTTTAACATTTGTTGTGTGACCATTGTTTCCAGGCTTTGCTGCTGAAGTACATGTTATTTGGTTTCTTCTGTTAACCAAGGTGCTGGGTTAGATTCTATCCGTTTTGTTCTGATGGGAGTGATTTCATCTAATATCTTTATAAATGTTCTTAAACAGCTTCTAGAAGCATTTTTAGAATATCCCAGCTAAACATGTGAAAGCTGTAAATAAATGTATTCTCTCTTAAAACATGGGAAAAAAGTATTGCTCTTACTGAGACACTAAAATTGAACTCAAACTAATTAAATGTGTAACTTTATACTTTACTGATTGAATATTCTAATATTTTTTCTCTCATTTTTTATTATTAACTTTTTATTATTATTATTTTAGTGATATTTGTTCAGGTCAATTGTACATAGTGTATATAAAGGCTTAAATAATACTTGTTATCACTGATGATTGTAATGTTAAATATCATTATATCTGGAAAATAATAAAAATTATTTGAGAAAAAAATAAATAAATAAATGTTTGTACGTGGAATTTGCTGAGGTTACATACCTGCTTATAATTGTCTGTTAATATTCATTTGCTGTCTTACAGCAAAGGTAGGAAGATACAGGTGGTTATTTTGTGTGCAGATGAGGTGCTAATACAATCCAATGTAGATTCTGTACTGGTATTTAAGTAATGCCTGTTTAGAGCCCTGATGAATTGAATGAAATATAGGTGTGTTGCATAGGTGATGGTATCAAAGCATATTAGCTCCCAGTTAATGTTAAGGTCTTCCAGTATCATTTTTTTATATGGCTTATATTGGTGGATATCCAGCACAGTATTTATTCAACAGTGCTAATAGGTTCATAGGTTGGTACTGGGCTATCTGCCCGAAGGCATATATTAGCCCAGCCACATTGTGCGGTATTCACCGCCCCTTTAGTAGTTCCCTAGACCCTTGTACTAGCAGCTAGTACCCTTGGCCCCTATCTAGTACTGCTGTTGGTGTGATCCCCGGTGTGAACTTTCTGTTACCCATCCACTCATCAAGGTTCCTCTTGAAGAGTGATAGTGAGGGGCTCTGTCTTATGTAGATCGGGACCCTGTTCCATAGTAAGGGAAGTCTCCGCGAGGGGAATCTATCTATTAATCTATCTATTAATGGGGTACATATAAGCTGATCTACAAATGTGTTTTTTGCTGTTAAGGTTTAGCTGAGAGAAAAGTATTTCTGAACCGTTAAATATATAAATGGGGTTGGGATGGGACGTCATTTCAGTGGTATTTCTATACAAACACCTACCTCTCCATCCTTTGTGTTTTTTCTATCCATTCGTATAATGTTGTAGCCTGGTGAGAAAATTTCTTCATTTTTTATAGCTGACTTTAGCCAGCTCTTCACAGAAAACCCTTCTAAGTGTAGCTAAACCCAGCAAGAAAGCAGGAAAATGCTTGTATTCGTACAGTATAGTCAAACATTGCAATGTCCTCCATTACTCAACTAGACTCCCTGAAGTCCTTTAAAGCTGCACTGAAAACCTACTTTTTACATAAGCCTAGCTGTACATGTGAAATACAATGCAAGCCCCCTTAATCCCATAATTTATTCAACTATAATCCCGTCTTTCTAACTCCTCTGATTTTCAGTCAACTCATCTGAATTAAAATACTCTATTATCTGTTCACTACTTGCTTTTCACTGTGATACATGCCGCGGTGGTGCAGCGGTAGTGTTGTCACCTCACAGCAAGAGGTTTTCCCGTTTGATTCTCGGCTGGAGTGCCTTCTGTATGGAGTCTGCATGTCCTCCCCATGGTTGACTGGCGTTTGAAAGACATGCGTTAATGGGAGTGCCTTCACTGAAGGTTGGGCATCAGGCTGGCACCTTGGCACTGTAAAAATCTACTGCCAATCATTAGCAGACCAGAGTTTCGCTGTGGTGACCCCTAACCGTGAAAAGCCGAAAGAAGAACAACTTGCTTTTCTCTGTGATATAGTTTACCTATGATATGATGTTTATATAGTAATTTGTAAATCATATGTTTTGCAATTATGTTGTTCTGTAATATTAGCCTGTCTTAACTGTGTAGCCTTCCCTCCAGATCTGTACTTTATACTGTACAATGTTTGTTTTTGATGTTTGTATAAATGTGAAGCTTTTCTCCCTGGGCCTCCACTGAAAATTGGTTTCTTTTTCCCCAGTGGACTTTCCCAGTCAAGAAATGACAATAAGTAAATAAATATGTTTCTTTAGTGAGTAATATATCTGATTAGTGGACCTGTAGAGCATGTGAGTCCTATGTGCGTGTTCTAAGACCAGTGTTTGGGTAGATGTTGCCACCTAGTTTCTGTTTTCATCATTCCCTCCAGTACAGCTCTTTTGATTGTGCACCTTTAACTCCTAGTGGGTGTGGCTTCCCTCCAGTACAGCTCTTTTGATTGTGCACCTTTAACTCCTAGTGGGTGTGGCTTGAGTCTTTAAAAAATAAAGTTATCACATTACAATTCTAACAAATACTCATTGACATAGGTCAAATATCAATACAATTGTGTTTGCCATCATGTATGCTTCAAGATAAAATATTCTGATACCTCGTATAGGGCATGGTTTTGGCTCTATTAATGCAAATATGAACAAGCAATATTTGACGCCTAGAGGAGCAGTAGGAGATAACTGCAGATGCACCTGGAGGCGTCACTCAGATGTATGGGAACATTTGAATTTCAGCTTATATTTTATGTTAAGTTTTGTTAGTAAGACATTGGTGTTTAGATAGCTGTGTTTATGGAAATCAAAGTGTGTGATATGTTATAGGCAGGGGAAATTATATGAGTGTAAAATGTGCTTTGCTTTGTGACATAGTAATTTGGGGTTGGGAAATAGTTGGATAGGTCTGTATGGAATGAGGTTAAGTCTGTGAGTAGGGTTAAGGGAAGTAGTAAGAATTGAGAAAAGCATAGTTGGTAAAATAATTGGGAGAATAGATGTATGGGAGTATTTGAGAAGTAGGACGGTGCAGTGATGCAGCAGTGGCATTGTTGCCTCACAACAAGAGGTTCTCTAGTTCAATTCTCTAATGGAGTGTCTTCTGTGTGGAGTCTACATGTCCTCCCTGCATTTGTGTGGGTTTCCTCCGCTATGCCAGTTTCTTCCCATATTACAAAGACATGCATCTAGAGTGTTTCTCCCCGGGCTTCTGCTGAAACTTGGCTTTGTTCCAAGTCGGACTTTCCTGGTTAATAAATGTTAAATAAAATAAAATAAAAATACAATGAATATAGTAAATGTGAAAGGTTTTGCGAGAGGTGAGGATCTGCAGAGGTTTTGTGATGAGTTAGGACTACACTGTTTGATCTGTAAAATGTTTCTGGTTAGTGAGGGTTTGGAGCAAAGGTTCTGGGAGAATAAAAGGAGCTGTGTTTGTTCCAGAAAATGCTGAGGTGAGAAATAGGGTGCATAAGTGAAAAGGAAGTAGGAAAATTGTGGGATATTTAGCTGGTGGTAAAGGGTAATAAGTAGCAACATGAATGAATAGTTCTCTATGACTATATAAAGTATATTTTGGAGGAATGTTGAGAAAAAAAGTGAAGAAAATGTGTTTGTAAGAGTTGTTATGGATGAAACAAGGGAAAGAAAGAGCTGGAGTACAGTTGCACTAAAAGGGGGAGGTGAACATGAGGAATATTGAGAGTCTGTCTTATGTATTAAGGTGTTAATGTTTAAGAAATTCTGAGTTTGTATGCTGATGGTAGGAGGAAGTGATATGTAAGATGTGGGAGGAGAAAAAGATGAAATAATGCAGTATTTAGTTGTGCGCAGGAAGTGGGAGTGCTAAGTGGTGTACAAGTCATTGTGTTATTTTGTTGGGTGGAGTTTAAATGTAGTGGGGGGAGGGGCACAGATAAATGTCTCAAGGTCTGCCTGACCATAGTTTTGTGTGAGTTCAGAATTTAGACCTGAGAGGGAATTGACCAAGTAAGTGAATGAAAACACTTTTTTTTGTCTTGGTTATGCTGATAAAGAATATAATTTCTCATGAGGGGCAAAAGACATACAAGCAGCCTGTGTAGGTGCTCAGACAAGACATACGAGAGTAAATACTTTTAAAAATTAAGGTTTGGAAGGAAGGAAAACTGTGTAACTAGGCTAAAATGATAAAACCTACTAAAACCTACTTAAAATTGTGGAAAATAATGTTTTGCATTTTAGTGAATTCATAGGTCCAAAGATCATAGATGGAGACCTGTACTGCTGTAGTGCAGGTGTTTTTTTTCTCCTAAGGGGGAGTGTGCTGTGTGGACATTCTGAGAAACATTATAAAATGTTAATATTTCTCAAAGTAAATAGGCACAGATGGTATGCAAATAGGTTCATAGGTTCATAGGTAGGTACTAGGCTATCGGCCCTGGGGCCTATACAAGCCCAGTCAAAAAGGTACCCTGGCTTTTGCCACCCAAGAAAATTATTTTCCTGTGCCACTGTCAAGCAGAGCCACAGAGGTGATCCCCGGGGTGAATTTTCTATTTCCCATCCAATCATCAAGATTTTTCTTGAAGAGTGCTAATGAGGAGTTTTGATATAGATAGGTAGTTTATTCCAGAGTATGGGAAGTCTCTGGGACAGAAATATATCCCTCCGGCATGATCTGTTTATTGTGGTGACAAGGTTTAGGTCCCTATAGCGTGTAGCTCGGAGGGATTGGGATTTCTTTAACTGGAGCATGTCCAACAGCTCTGGGTTTGACATAGCTCTGTATGTTAGGCAGAGATCACCTCTGGGTAGGTGATATGCGACGGAGTAAAGCTGGAGTTTTTTGAGACGGTCTATGTAGGGCATCTGTTTGAGGCTGGTAATCCTCTTTGTGAGGTATTTCTGCGGCCTTTCCAGTTGTTGTAGATGTCTTGTGAGGTACATACCAAAAGGGCCGTTGAACTCTATAATGGGTCTAATGAGTGATGAGTAGAGGGGAACAATGATCTCTTTTTTTCTGCATGAGAAACCTTTTGTGATGAGGTGTGCCACACAGAAGGATATTCTGACTATTGTGACAATGTGATTATCAAAGGAGAGACTACTGTCCACATGTGTCCTAAGGTCTCTTATCACACATTCAGTGTTAAGTATACTACCGCCTATGTTGTAGTTCATGGGTACAGAGTTTTTACCAAAGGAGATGACAATGCACTTTTTGGCATTGAGCTTGAGGCCATGGCTTTGACACCAGGCATCTGTCTCAGTGAGGCCCTTTTGTAGGATGTCCACATCGTTAGGAGTTTAGATTATGGCTCCTAGTTTGCAGTCATCTGCGAACTTCATTAGCCAAAGACCTTCTGTGTTAGCCTGTACTTCAGAAAAGTAGATACCAAACAGAAGAGGACCCAGGACTGAACCCTGTGGTACTCCACTTGTTACTGGTTTGAAGTCGGATTTGGAGTCTGCTACTTTCACAGTGTGGGTTCTGTCAGTGAGCCATTTGACAACCCATCTTGTGACATAGGGATTTATACCTAGTTTAGTGAGTTTATCTATAATTCCAGAGTGGGGGATGATGTCAAAAGCCTTGGCAAGATCTAGATAGGCTGTGTGAACCACCTTACCCTTGTCTACGGCTTTGGTGACTGCTTCAAAGAAGTCTATCAGGTTTAGGAGACATGATCTGCCTTTTACAAACCCAAACAGGGTGGGGTCTAGAGTTTGGAGATTACCAATGTCTTTGTTTATAAGTTCCATGATGATACGTTCCATGGCCTTGTAGACCAGGCTCGTCAGGCTAATGGGGCGGTAGTTCCCGGGGTCCATGGTGGCTCGCCCCTTGTGGAGTGGGATAATCGTTGCTGTGCGCCATTCAGCAGGCACAAAGCCTGAGGTGAGGCTATGATTGAACATGGTACTTAGGTGGGGTGCCAGTTCATTCTGTAGTCCGTGTAGAATGCAGCCTGGAATGTTGTCTGGTCCCATGGATGCTGTGTTCTTGGCTTTGGAGAGTGTGTTTTTTACCTGTGCAGCCGTGATTACAGGAACTTTACATTCTTCTGGTATAGAGATGGGCTCTTTAGGGGGTGAGGGGGGGGGGTAAAGTTAGCACTGAACCTATCTGCCAGGATGTTGGCAATATCAGTTGGGTCTATATATTTAGTGCCATTGTGCTGTAACTCAGAGCAGATCTGAGTGTTGCCATTGAGATTCTTGACATAGCTATAGAATGCTTTGTGGTTGTCTTTAGAATCAGTGGCGATTTTGTTTTCGTAACTAGCTTTGGAGGATTTTATCAGGGATCACAGCTTTTTACTGAGGCTGACCAGGGAGCTCCTCCACTCATGGGATTTTACTCTCTTTTGCAACAGT